>NW_010169810.1:37042-42565 GCF_000695765.1 Mesitornis unicolor
CCTCCTAAACACCCGCTGCAGCTGGGCCTTCCTGCCCCCATGAGGGACCATTCCCCCGTCACAAAGCATTGCTGAGAGCGGCCGCAATTGGGGTTTCTCTTTGCTCTGCCCAGACACGCTGGCTTCCCCCTTCCCCTTCCTCCACCCATCTCTCGGGTCTCTCCATTTCCACAAGGAAACAAAAATACACAAATTTATTAAACTTAAAAAGTGGCCATTAATTTTCCTCTCTTGTATCACTTTTTTCCTACTTTATTTAGTTATAGCCAAAATGGAAAACTTACTTTGTAAGTGATTTTACCTTCACAGAAGTTATTGCTACAGAAAGCTTATGCATTTTACAAGTCCGGGAGGGAATTAGTGTCTTTCTCTGGGGTTCATGTCCTCTAGACTCAAGGGAACAAATTCTGGTTATTACCTCGCTGAAGGTTTTATTTATTTACCATCTATTCATCACGTACTCGCTGCTCTCTGTACAGTGCTACTCAGCCCACACCCGTATTGAACGGGATTTATTGAACAGGATTTATTCCTCTCTCTCCTCCCCACTTTCACAGGCCCTGTCAGTCCATACCCACGCATCGCCCTTCGCCTTATCAGCACCACACAAACCTGCTGGGCCAGGGATCATCATGGTGTTCATGGGCTGCCTTGCACAGTGGCCACCTCATCTATGCCTAAACCTTGTTTATTACTGCAGTGCAATTAATATACATAAACATTGTGCAGGCACGTGAAAGGCTCCACATCAGTGCATGAACACCCCTGTACGGCTGTAAGCGTACAGCAGACGACCCGCTTTGCACCCACCTTGGCACACAGGAGTGGGAAAGAGCCTGCATCAGCCCACACAAAGGGTTATCTCCACTAAACACATGGGAGGAACCACACTGATAATCCCCCATGTTTCATATTAAGAAATACCCTTTCGTCAACTAATCGTTTGGTCTCTTTATACTAAGTTAACGCTGGCTCTGAGATACCTGAAAACACAAGAAAAATGGACAGCTACATAAATAATGAGTGTTTGTAACAGCCTCAGATCACACAGCCCACTTCTCCAGTAACTTATCTGCCATTGTCCACACTCCTGGGGACACAAAAGCTGCCAGACCCTTTCTGCTTCACTGGTCACGAACGACTCTCATTGAACTCCTGCACACAAACCTACATGGAGAGAGCACAATCCTCCTTCATATGGACATGTACAGGAGGGGGACACGGATGCCTGCATAACAGAGTGTGCTCACCTGTTCTTTAAACACTTCTCCATCAGACTCAAAGACACATTCATATATGTGCTCCATTGTTCATTCTCAGGTACTTGGTCTGAGACTACAAAGTTCCCAAATGCCAGCAGTTTCCTAATATCACCTCCAGTCCATAGGCTCAGTTATGGGATCTGGATTTGCCCTTTTGAAAAACAATTATTATCCCCTAGACCATCCTACTAAACTTTAGATTTATCAATAGCTCCTACTCCACTCACCTGGGCATACTATTTACATTTTCATACATCCCTTTACAGAGATGTTACATTGGCAGGCAGTTTAACCACAAAGCAAGCTGGTGGATATAATCAGACTTCATTTAGGATAAGTGCGAAAAAATCTCTGAACCACACCAATAATGACCACAAAACCTTTCTTTATGATAAAGAGAAAGGGTCATATGCTATGCAGATCTAATCAGCAAGCTAGCTGATACAGACAGGATGTTGTTATACTGATTAAACGGAAAGCAAGCAGCAAAGGCAGAACAGAAACAACAAAAATTGCAGAAAGGAATCTCCATTAACCACACGATCCCAAGAAAAACCTAAGAGGGGCAGTGACTAAGGTGGGACCGGGCCGAACGTGCCCCCACCTGGGCTGGCAGTGCGTTGGAATGCAACCGCACGTGCAGCATCGCTCCCCTGCCCCGTGTCCGCTCCAACGGAAAACATCGGCACATGGGACAGCGGGGAGCCCTGCCGCAGCCTGGCCGGCCTCGTGCTCTGCGTGACTGCGTGCTGAGGCGCTGCTGAGGAACGTGGAGGTGCTTCAGTCCAGACACAAACAGGAACACTTGGGATGAAGGCCACGAGAGGCTTGTCTGTGTGATGACTGCTTGCTACAGTGCTCAGGAGAACAGGACTGCATATGCATTTCTGGCAATAAATACAACTTCACTGCTTAAGATTAGGCATCAGAAACCACAAACCACAGACACAAAGTCCTAGCATACGCATATAAGAACTGAAAGAATAACATTTACTGCAATAGCTTGCATAGCAAATAACTCACAGTAGCAAATGTTGCTTAAAATGATACATTACTGCTAACAAAGGTTGTGCTTTTATGTCCCTGACTCTTGATGTGCAGAGATACAAAGAGGTCAGAGGCCAAAACACCCAGATAACCTTACAGATCCTTGCCACAATGACCAGCTATGGCACCATACGTGCAATATACAGCCTGTCATCCAGTCGTCTGTGACATCTCAGGGTCCTGCTTAAATGCTGTTATGTTCCAAGGGTAATGCCAATTCCCTTTCCATTCTCCCTTCTCTTCTCATACACTGTGACAAACTGTGTTTCTTCAGCTTCTGACATCTGAGGCTTTTTGACAACTTTTGCATGTGGTTACTGCCCATTGTAAACTGCACCACAGCAAAGAAAACACCACAACTATAATTAGTTGACTAAATATAAGCGTTACTGGCTCTTCATACCTCTGAAAAAGACCTAAGACTGAGTAATTAAGCAATCACAGCACAGCTCTTAACACTGATCTGTCTTAATCTATTTTTAACATTAGTCAAGCATCTGACACTGTCAGCATGAGCAATTCATGCAGCCTGATAACCATCTACATGCACCAAGTGCCCAGATTTTCTCTCAGGAATGAAGGAAATTTTTACCTAATGAGTATTACACCATGCAATATACATTTAGAAAGCAGCAAATGCATATTTCAGGATACCCAGTGCCACCTGCCCATTCTTTAGAGAGGGAAGCTTGCTTTCATATGATTTTGGCTATTTTGTTTGTCTTGCTGAAACAATGGAAATAGTACCAGAGTGTAATGTCAGAAATACTCAGCAGAATTTTAAATGCAACATGTTAAAAAAAAAAAAGTCAAGAGAAACAAAAATGACCATACTTTACCAGAAGCAAATAACAAATCCTATTTCCTGCTCAGTAACAGTATAAATCACTATATTCACGTAATGCATTAAGAATAAAGTATCTTGCCCATTGTTGCTTATTTTATGATACGCATTCTGTTTGCACACAGAAGAAAAATCTAGACAAGTAATTTTAGAGTATAAACAATGTGACCTCTCAAAGCATAAATGTGACTTACCCTCACATGCTCTTTCTTTAAGCTCTAGAAGCGGCCAGGCCAGTGGTTTGGCTCTGTGTAAGAAGACAAAAGACATTTAACTCACGCATGTTGTTTCAGCGCCTTGCTACAAGCTTCAGTGTTGTTTTGCTGGTGTGACCTTAGCATAGGGAGGCTGGCCACAGAGCAGCCTGACTTTTCAGAGAGACTATTTCGTTACACACAGCAGATGGCTCTTGCAGGGAAAACCTCAGCCAGGCAGAGCAAGAGCGAGCTGGCAGTGATGAGAGGGCACATCCTACTTCCATAGAAGTCCACAGGAATTTCCCCATGGCCCGGAGACAGAGGAAGTGCTGGCCTGAGCTTTTCATAATAAAGCACTGGGTTGTTTTTAAAGCACACGCTTAAGTGTGCTTAACTGCTTTGCTAGGCACGTTGGGAAATTCTTACTTGCTTCAAGTTAAGCACACGAAAGTTCTGCTGAACGTGAGAAAACCTCCAATCCCCAACAAGTAGGTTGAGGAAACTAAAGGTGGATAGCGAACTTATAGCAATCACTACATAAAAATCATCCAACGATTAACATTCCTCCAAGGCAAGTAATTGAATCCTGAAGTAAGAAAGTATTCCTACTTCTGCTACACAAAAGGCTGAGACTTACACAGGAGAAGCTTGAATGACTTGCACAAACTGCTCTGAGCTCAAGGGATCTAGAAAAGGCTGAAAAGCAAGTTTTGTGGCAAGGTTTTTCTTGAGTACTTTGCTGAAAGCACAGCTAAAACTGGTTATGAGATACTACAGTGCTAAATACTTCTTGCTCCCAGTGTTATCTAGACTCAGATAGGAAACTGGTGTTTCAGCAATAAATATAGCACCTACAACCACCCTCCCTCAGGAACAGCAGCAAGGATATGTTTTATACAACAGCCTAACAGTCAAAATAATCCCCACAGAAATGAGGGACCAGGGTTTAAAACCACATTCAACCTGAGGTAATTTAACTGTTTGACCCTACAGAAAGACCCCCAACCAGCACAGGCCATAGGTTGAGGTGGGTGAAAGGCTCCTGGCTGACTTTTCTAGCAGCTAAGTCACACATAGCTGTGGATAACCATGTATCATCAGGGAGTCAAAATCACTGCCTTACCTGTATCTGTTCTGCCATGCAGATTGGTTTTCCACCTAAATTAGGAGAAAGAAACTATTGGTAAATGATGCAAGAAAAAGCCACACAATGCAATTTTTTCAAGGTAAGTCAAAATAAATGGCTTGTTTTTGAGAGATGCTGGACTCCAGAGAAGTCAGGAGACATGCTATACTCTCCTCTGCAGGCAGATCTCCCAGCAGATGTGAGCCCATTTTTTGGGCGCCCCCTGCAAAAGAACGGTCTCTACCAAACAGCAACGCAGATCAGTTTGGCCTCAATGCTGTGCTGCTGCACCCAGGGCCAGCTGGCTCACTGGGAGGGCAAGGCAAGCCTGCAGTCACATGAAAACACTGCAGGAATACAGGCAGCCACATCTGAATGCTTATCACTCATTAAAAATGTGAGTAAAATTACTTTCTAAGGTACTTTCAGTCCACATTGCACAGGTTCTAATTCCAGAGCAATGAGATCTTGCCTTAGATCACAGCCACGTTAATCTATCTGCTAGCAGTGATGGAGAGCAGTCATGGAAATGTCTCCCTTCCCAGGCAGCACTTCATCTCCCTTGCTAAAACCACGCAAGGCACCTGACCCCTTAGGCCAGGCACTTGCTTGTCTGGGAGCTGACAGCAAGCTGGGGAAAGTGTGTGCCACAGAAAGAGCCTATGGCTGTGCTGGCTGCCATTAGACAAAGCTCTTTCTCCTCAAAATGAGACCCTGTCCCCGGTATTGTATGGCTTTTGCCTGGTTTATCCTCTCCAACACAGCAGAGCAGCTCCCCACTCTCTGGTCATGTTGGGCCCCCTCAGCGCCAGCTGCCCACACTGGGCCCAGGACGAGGCCTGGGCCAGGCCCTGGGCAGGTCGATGCTTCACAGACAAGCACTCAACTCTCTTATTTCAAATTGGGTAACACAAAAACCTGACCGGTTTCCTCATGCCGCCAGCAGCGCTGGGAGGACACCGGAACTTCCCTTCCGACGGCCGCAGGACGCCCAGGCACGGACTCGGCGAAGCTCCCCTCAGGCAAAGGCGGGAAACCACCGCCACG
>NW_010169811.1:0-8887 GCF_000695765.1 Mesitornis unicolor
ACAGTCGGGTTGTTGTGGGGTGCAGGGAGGCGAGGCCGCAGCTCCAGCCGCGGGCGACTGGGAACGGGGGGAAGGTGCACGCAGGGATAGAGAAAGCGGGAGGCAGGTGGGGTCGGTCAGATGTCACTGCCCTGTTGCTGAGGGCGAGAGGACGATGGGCGTCCGGCTGCTCTCCTTTCTTTGTAGGGAGAGGAGGAGAGGGCTTTTTGTGCCTCTTCAAAGTGGTGTGAACTACACAAAATCTGCCTTGTGCCTCGGCTGCGATCCTCAGAGGCTGTGCGTTTCCCTTTGAGCCTCATGAATGCGGTTGTAGTCTGTCAGTGCATTCTTCCCCTGAGTGTTAAATGCATCTCTGACTGTGTGCATCCTAGGTGGATCTGGCTGGTCTCACAAAACTCGGCCCGAAATTTGTCATGTCAGCTGTGTGTAGGTGTTCCATGTATCTTCAGACTTGTAATCTGAGTTGCATTGTCTTCCCATGGGTTATTTGCTGGCTTTTCTTTGCAGTACTGGAAAAATTAATGTATACTTTTGCATAGAGATGATATATTTTGTGTTCTAAAGTGATGTCTTCGCCGATGGGGTGTTTTGTTTGTTGGCTGTTTTTTTTTAACTGTACACGGTGAGTTTTTTAAAAGTTAGTGCATGTAAGTTGCTTTTCGTATTTTTTAGGGGCAGAACCCTATTGGTATGCGCTCTCCCTTTCACTGTGTACATAGGAGAGGGTTATGTGCACCTGGTAAAATGTCTTCGTATTCTGTTGTTTTAGACCTGTTCTTCATGTCACATATCTAAGCTGATTATTGCTTTATGCGCTGTTCAGTTTGCTGTAGCTGGGACCATGTGCTCTATATACATGCATACATATTACATATATGTATGTATATGTGCGTGTATATGCATGTGTACATATTGTGTCATGAGCGCAGTCAGATTTGTAGTTTAGCAAAGCATTCTGTGCTGTTACTTCATAACGAAATCTCAAAGCCATAATTTTACACATACTGAATTTAATGCTCCTTGTTAGAGGCCCCATATAAACCGCATCTTCTCCATTGCATAGGGACGTGGGACTGTACAGGACTTGGATCTCAGGATTGAGTCTCACATTGGGAAAAATATAATAGGCATTTAATCTAGAAAAGTAAATTGTATAGCTGGTCAGCTGCTACTGCTTCCCAGTATTCTAAGAGGAATCTGTTAACAACTTTGTATGAAAGATTAAAAGCTGTATGGTGTTAACTTGATACAGGACAGAAGAAGGGCATTGGTAGTCTCCTGTATCCCTGCACTTATGAGGAGTTTGTTAGGTGACTTTATACTCTGTAGCTGTCTCTCAGAATGAAGTGTCTTTGAGCTCCTTAACAGACCTGCACATGTTTGAGGTTTTCCTCTCTGCTTTTATTTTCTTGTTTAAATGTTTTGTGTATGTTTTGTTCATTGTCTTAACATTAAGGATAACCATGTTTTTGTGGCTGGAAATATATAAATTGAAGGGGGGATGGGGTTTTAAAATTTTTTTCTGTGAGTTGTGTAAAGGAGATACTGATATCTAATCATTAATTTAAGAATAACAGGGATATAAAGTGTTTGACTTATTTTTGCTGAAGTATTGCTTGGCATAGTAAGACTGTAACACAGCATTTTTTTAATTCATTTGATCCTTGAACTGAAAGATAGTTTACCAGTGAAGGCTTATTCTTCTGTTATTTGAGAACTGAATTAAATGGGTATTCGTTGATTTGAAAATTATTTAAGTGGCCTGACTAAAAAGCTCGTTTTTTTGTCTTTAATTTACCAATTTCAAATGGCCATAATCTTTCTTGTTTGATGAAAGGAGTGCAGGGATGCTCGGCATGCTTTAAAGTGTCAGTGATGACTGGAGTGGGACTGTTGTGCAGATGGGAAAACCGCATGTGAAATTAGTCTTTGTATTGTGGTAGTAAAATTAAAAGTATATACTTTTAAATATTTTTGTTTGACTCACTGTTAGTATTTCAGACTTTCCTTCTATTTTTAATGTAATGTAACTCTTGTAATTATGGAGTCGAGAAGCATTTTTATCCCCATTTTAGAAATAAGTAATGGAGACAAAAACTGTGTGTATTTCAGGAAGACTTGGTGGAGCAGATGTTTGAATTGTGGTCATAGATTGTTATGAAGTCATCCTTTCAATACAACAGTCTAATTTAGATACTGTGCAGATACTCAATCTTCCTCTGTTTATGTAACTTGAAAGATTTTAATCTTGCACTAGTATATTTTAGTTTAATGTAGAGTGCATTTGTCTATGGCTGATTTGACTTCCTGGTGTCCAAGTCATCTTGGTGAATGAAGAGTCCTGCATTGTTTGTTTCTCATTATTGATTCTCAGAAGTATGCAAACTCTGAAACTGCTGGCAGCTCTTCTTTTTTTCTGACTAGTGGCTGACAGTCATATGGTGCAATCAAATCTAGTAGGTGTTTTCTCTTTAAAAACAGCTAAAGAGTACCTCAGAAAATGAAGCTTTGCTTTCTTAGGGCTGCTTAAGTAACTGACAGCGTGCTGGAGCTGCTTACTGTGCATCATAGTAACTTCATAGTAAGCTTTGTAATTTCTGGAAATGGAAAAAAAAGTAGCCTGGAATGCAGTGGCTATGAATTTGCCAGCCAACAGCAACTGTAATTGTGGCCTGGGAACTGGCCAGCTATATTCTCTGGCCTTGACTGCCTGTTGTGATTGACCTCATGTCATCAAGCTAGTTGGGAGTATGTTCTGGTGGCTCAAGCAGTTGTGTTCTCTGCTGGAAGCTGGGCTTAATTTACTGTTTAAAGAAGAGGCTACAGTTTGAGTCCTCATTACGAGTAAATTTTTTTTTCTATCAGCACTGCATAATACAGAAACTTCATCCTCAGATGTTTCCTTACAAATACATGAATTCATACAGCAGAAGTTTCTTTTTCAGTTGGTTACACCAGTAATACTCTGAGTGAAGAAATGGCAAAGTTAACACAAAGTGTATGCTTTGCTTATTTTACATTTAAGTAAATGTCTAGCTCTCTGAAATAAGAAATTACATATTAAAGCAAAAATGGGTTCAATTGTATTTTAATGTAGAATTACCTATGCCTTATTCAATGTATTCCAGAGAGAGGAGTGATTCAAAAACTTTCTAAGAGGACCATCAAATAATTAGGTTGTAAGTCACCTCTGGAGGTCATACAGTCATAAAATTGTAGAAGGTTTGGGTTGGAAGGGACCCTTAAAGATCATTGTGTTCCACCCCTGCTGCCCTGGACAGGGACATCTCCTGCTAGATCAGCTTGCTTAGAGCCCCATCCAACCTGGCCTTGAATGCTTCCAATGATGGGGCATCCACAGCTTTGCTGGCAACCTATTCCAGTGTCTCATCACTCTCACTAAAAAAAAAAAAATAAATATTTTTAATATCCAGTTTAAACCTTTCACACTCTCTCCCCCTGAGTTTAAAACCCTTGCTGCTTGTCCTGTTGCTACAAGCACTGGTAAAAAGTCTCTCTCCATCTTCCTTAGATGCCCACTCTATGTGTATATAAAAGGCTGCAGTCTGCCTCTGCTTATATCAGAGCTAACTTGAAAGTTAAATGTGAACACTGATCTGGTTGGATTTTTAATATGCATACATATGCAGATTTTGCGGTCTTCTATCCATTGATGACTTTCTCAAATTAGAAGTGTGATTACTTGTGAATACTTCTTAGTAATTTTTCTAGTTTTTATCTGTTCCTGTGGCAGTTGGAAATGTTCAACAATATGGTTAGTAGTGGTACAAGTTAGTGAAAGTCCAAGTGATTGTACCTTTGGGCTTTTCAGCCTTTTCCCAGTGCAAGCTTGAACACCCTTCTTTGCACAAATTGTTGGAATGTATTTGATGCGTGGGGGGGTGTCTGGTCAGTTCCTCTTCTTACTAACTACTTTTGATGGTTATGCACATGGACTGTCTTCTACATTCTCAGGTTTTGTTTCAATATACTTCTATGCATCTGAAGAGATAATGGATTAAATAGATTTTTCTAGTTTCTCTGCTGAACAGTAATAATAAACTTTTATGTTTCTTCTGCTTGGGTAGGTTTTGTGCAGCACCCAAGAGTATAAGGGTTTACGTTCACAAACCATGATTGTTTTTGTATCATTTTCTTTATAAATGTAAGAGCAAAAAATGAAATAGATTTAATCTCTTACCAACTTAAAAATAACTTTAATCATCCTTTTGTCTGTCTTCCAGAAGAATTTGGGAGTGACCTCTTATGACTGAAAGCACAGGTTTATATTGGACTCAATAGTAGACCTGGTAATGAATAAATAATCCTAAAAGAACCTGAAATCATGTAGGAAGACTAAATTTGGAAGAATATCAGTAGAATCTCAGCATGGCTTACCTGACAAATACTGTGAAGCTAGGTGTAATTTAATGTTTGGAAAGAAGAACTGATGGGTGGCTGCAGAATTAGTCTGAATTAGGATACCAGTAATTGTTTTACTGTTGCTCTCCTTTCCTCTAGCGCCTCTCCCTTTTTCATGCTTCTAATGTATCTTTTTGTTTCTAGTTTCAGTTCTGTGTTAATTCATAGTAATTGCTCTGCAGTGTTGGTATTTTCTAATTTATTGTTTGATCTTTTTTCTTTCCCATGATTGTTTTGTATAGATTCCCATTCACCTCACATCTGTCATGGCACTGCGTAGAGACTAAATGTGTTTGCCAAAAAGAACATTTGAGGAACATTACCTTGCGCACTGATCTACAGTGTGTTTTGTCATGAGTAAAATATTGAACAAATATTTTAGATGACATTATATGTCCTGTTGCTGTTGGTTTTAACTGCCAAAGTTTGCTTTGACCATGAGTAGTATGGAACATCTTGCGGGTTTTGCATTGTTTGTAGGTTTTACGTTGTTGGCCTATGACAAGGCAGAATTTTAAATAAATTTGTGTATTCCTGGTTTCTAAATTAATCTTTTAAGAAAAAGGCAGTAAATGTTGTTTGGAGCCCTGATGTCTGCTTCTAAATCATATCTATACAGTCCTTTATTATAAAAAAGGAAAGCAAATCAGTTGCTTTTCTTTTAGTTGTTCTTTCAGATTATAAAACTTTAATAGGGATTACAAAAGTTTCTTCATTGAAACAGTTGGTAGCATGTGAAACATGAGTCTTATGGGGACTTTGTTCCTCCTTTGTAAGAGGTGTGAAAGACTGAAGTGCTAAAAAGTTCAGGTAATGTGACATTTTATGGAACATTAGGAACTATTAGGGCTGGAACTCAGCAACACTAGAAAACCATCCTTTTGTTGCCCAAATTCAAGGCATGTCTGTATCTTGACTTCCACATTTAGTTCTGGAGTTACACAGATGAGCATGCTACGAGTATGTCATTATATCGGTATAGATGATCCTATAGTAATAAAGGAACTAGGAAAAAGGCAAAGGAATATGGTATGGATGGTTAGAGGTATGCAGTGCTTCTGTGGAGAGTCTTTGGTTTCAGTTGATACTGCAGAGGAGAAATAAGATAACCACACTTTTTGTGTGTCATAGCTGTATTAGGAATTGGACAGAACATAGATAATGATTTGGTAGGCTTAGATACAGAATAAAGACTTTGGTTTACTGGTAAGAATGTTATATTTACTTGAATTAGCAAAATAATTTACAAGGGTTCTATGTGCTTATTCTAGAAACTGAAATGTTGCCGCTTTGAAGAGATTTCTCTTGTATAATAGAATTGTAGTATTATCATCAAAGTGAGCCAGTAAACAGAAACATATTGCATGAGATTTTCAGTCATATTTCAAATAAATTAACTGTTCCCGACCTGTGATCAGCTATGTATACGGTACTTCTGCTTTCTGAAGAACCTATCTCAAATAACATCCCAGAAGAAAAATGGTTTTGAATAGTGAGTTTCACTTGCAGTGAATGAATTTAATTATATTCTTAATGAGTTAGTAGAATTACCTGATTATTCTGATTGTGACATCTCTACTGAGTTTTGTGTAAGCCACAGAAAGCTTGATTTTTCTGGCACATCAGCAGAAATAGTTTCTCAGTGTTGCAAACAACGATCTAGCTACTCTTGGCTTCATTAAGAGCTGTAGTGTGCCCTGGTTGCCATCTGTTTAAATATTAAATTTTCTAATCCTATTCAGAAACCACCCAGGTGACATCATGTTTAAAGTACCTCTAGCACAGTTTACTCTAGGACCACTCATGTTGAAAATAGTAAATGAAACTGCTGTGATGAACTTGGGAAAGATCACTGTCATTGAACACACACTGAAGATTTGAGTATTTCCTTCAGAAATACACAAACCTGCTTATTTGTGTTGCTTATTTGTTAAAGTTTTTGTTTTCTTGTGCTCTGTTTAGAAATTGTCTTTACCTGTCCACTGGGGAAAGGTGCAATAACGTGACAGTGAGGTAGTAAATAGAATTCAGGTGTGCCAGTTCTTTGCATGCTCTTTTTTTAGTTCTGGTGTTTTCTGCCTTTCATTTGATTGTACAGACTTCCAGCTTCTTGTGTTGCAAGCTTTTGTAACTAGGTTCCCATAAAATAAAGTTAAATGTAGTCATAATCTTACAAAAATTGCTGAAATTGCTAATTGCAGAGAGAGTAAGTGCTTGTGAGGTAAACCTCACAAGGTTTTTTTTTCCTCTGAGAAAATGTCTGATTTTTAGGACAGGTAATGGTTGCAGCTTTATAGGTGCAGTTTTTCTAGAGCTTTGCAGAAAATAAATCTTTCAACTGCTGTTGTAGCTGTTCGAAGAGTCTGAGCACTTAGATTCTTTCAGAATAATTGTTTTTGTCTGTGCTTGATTTCTGCTGTAGTCAGACTAAGTTCAAGAAGAAGGTGGTAATATGTAGCTTCATTTAAATTCTGACCTTGTTAATGTCTTCATTGTGTGCACTAGTCACTGGTTTAAGAAAATGTATTTTCTTCATACTGACTGAAGATACTGCATCTCATTTTATGCATATTGATTCTCAGATTATGATTCATCAAGTGGTGCTGTCTTCATGTTTCCAGAATTCAGAAGTTTCTGAATCATACTTAAATTGTTTTTTTCATGATATTTCTAGTATGTATTTTCACTTTTCTAGAAATTAATCCTGGTTTTGCTACGAATATATTATAACTTAACCCTTTATAAGTACTACAGTAATTTTCTAGCTCTTCCCGTATATATATTAGTTTTTGGAACTAATAGTTCCAAACTAGCTAAACTAGCTGTCGAAATAATAAGTAGTAATATCTATAGTTTTTCTCTCCAGAAACAGTGTACTTACTTACTGTTGAATCTTAATATTGCTTCCTACAACACATGATTCTCTTCTCTTATTTTTCTGGCTGACATGCCATACTTTTTCTGAGCAGAAGAATATGACAGCATTTTCGAAATCTTCAAGTAAGAAGCTTTTGTGGTTTGTATACATTTACAGTTGTAGGAGTTTGTGAGGATGACTTGACAGTCGAACCTTCCTCACTTGTATAACCTGTGATGAGATACTGGCGATGGGCCTTGGACAAGACACAATGTTTCCGGTGTTTTTGATTGTCATAAAGAATTTTTTGCCAAATATCTTAAAAATGTGGCTTTTATTTTGCGACAAAAAAAAAAATACCTAAGTAGAAGATTTGGGCTCTGCTTTCTGTTTGAGTGAAAGACTGCAAAAATGCCATCAGGTATGCTTAGCAAGAAGTATTATTACTGTTTAAGAGGAAAGTAGCTAAGAAATAGACTTTCATGAGCCATAGAAAACACTGTAACTAATAATTGAGTTAGTTGAAGAATGATTTTGTAAGTTTGAAAATCTATGTGCACTGTGACAAGTGATTCCTAAGGACTAGGGTAAAATATATTCCTCTTTTTTAGTCTGTCCATGTGGCAACACTTTATGTAAGATCAGTTTTGCTTTTTATCCCTGTCTTACAATGGCTACTTGTTTGGGCCTTGTACACAGGGAGGAAAGCACAAAATTGTAAGATAACAATTAAGCAGGAAGGTTCAGGTACATGCAAGCAATGGGAAGTCACTGTACTTGAAGATTTAGCCGTGTCTGAGTTGATTGTTCAGTTTTTCCTTTTAGTAGCCTGGGCAGCAGTTACACCTTTTTCCTTCTTATCCGTGGGCTTTTATTATTAGTGAAATTCTTGATGGAATTACTCTGGGCATTTGGCAATGAAGGAGAACCACTGCGTTGGAGATCATGATGTTTAATTTAAGAAAAAAAAAAAAAGCACCCTAAAATAAACTACTCTCACACATTTAGGTGTCTTCTGTCTGTTGATGAGCTGAATGTGTATGCTAAGGACTGAAAAAGCAAAACATGTTTTGTTGCGAAACTGTGCTGTTACATTCTCTGCTTTTTAAAGTACTAAGAGAATATTCCTGCCTTCCACTTTTGAATGATCTTTTGTACAACCTTCTTTTAAACAGAACAAAAACAAACAAAAACCCTCTACTTTTTTTTTGCCTTGGCTCGTACTTAAATCTCTCCTTGGAGAAATCAAGAGTTACCTCTGGAATTGCCTAGAGCTGTTCCTTATCTTGTTCTTCAAAAAGAAGTTAGTGTGTGCTGCATTCACATTATATAGCTTCTGTCCCAGCTCCACCTTTCTCTAATTTATCACGGCGATCCTTCTCTTAGATCTATACAGAGCATCTTCTCAGTATTTTTTTTTTTTCAATCTAAATCCTAGAAGGGAGCTTCCTGTTTATTTTTGTTAGGCTAGATTGTCAGCTGTGTGAAGGCAGTTCTTGAGTGGCAAATTCAAATATCACAGAATTTCCAAGCTGACATGGTAAGGGAAGACTACGGAGATTCCTTCTGGGAAGCTGTGTATACATTCTGTCCAGGGCCAGCCTTTCC
>NW_010169811.1:8936-97197 GCF_000695765.1 Mesitornis unicolor
CCTTTGATCTTCAGCCCCATGCTAAAGCCTTTTTAAAATTATTATTTCCTGCCTTGGAATATAGGAATATTTGCTGCACTTTCCAAATTCCAAAGTCCTTTGACTGTGTTGAGGTTGAGACCTTCTCTTACTGTTTTGTAATTGTTTTTTTCCCCACTAGTGAGTTGTTCATATACTTTCATTTGAATTTGATGAAAGCTGTCCCGCTTACTTCAAAGTGAGAAGGCCTTAAAACTTCTTGGTTTCCAAAAACTGTAGTCAAAGTCTGAGGAAAAAAAATTGTTCTTGGAGATCTGACAGTATTCATATCTGAGCCAACCAAGTGGATCAGTTTGGATTGCTTTGTTCCCCTTCTAGAAAAAACCCCCTACTTTTTCCATATGTAATTTAGGAGGTGGTGTTAAGTGGCTGGAAAACTTACTGTTTCTTTCCCATTCCAGTCCTATTTTACTTTTTGTGTAGAACAGTATATGAGCAGAAAAACACATTTTATGTAGTTTTCCCGATAATTTCACTTTGGTATTAGCTGTGATGTTTTGAAAGAATTACTACATTTCTGAAAATAAATGATTGTTACACAGAAGTTACTTGTGCTTCAGACACGAAATACTGAAATATTCATGGCATATACTGTAAATACTGAAACGTTTCTAGTGGAATACCTGTTTTGGTATATCTCCTAGTGGATTGTACGTCAGGGTATTGCTCATGCACTCATGTAGTTGGTTTCTTGGTATTGTATACATAAAATAAACAAGCTGGCATCCGTTGCAAGATAAGTTCCTCTTTCTGAGTGTTTAAATTGCTGTGGTGACAAAGAGAAGAAAGGAGCAGTATTTATAGTTTATCACTTCATAATTTATTTCTGTTTCATGGAAATAACTTGTAATTTTAGTTATAAGCATCTCTAATCTCTTTATTTTAGTCTTCTTTAAGATATAGTGATAGTTCTTATTACCTTAGAAAACACGCAGTTTTCCTAAGTAAAAGCATTTACTGTTTGTCCTGTTTCATTAGTGATATAAACTTAATCTCAATTGAAAGCTCAGTTTTTCAATATCCTGTTTTACTTAATGAATACTTGCAGCTGACCTTCCACATTTTAATATATGTGGTTTATTACTTGTTTTAGGGAAGCTCACATCTCAAAAATTAATGTTTTAAGTGATCTGTAAGAAGTAGCTGGTGGTTTCAGGTTCAGTTAATTCCTTTTTAAGAAAACCAAAGTCTTTAATAGCACCAAATATTTAAAATTTTTTAAAAATATTTGCTGGAACTCTAAAGACTGAATTCTCTCCCTGAAGTATGACAGCTTTCCTCTTTTACTCTGTATTTTAACTCAAAAGGCAGGATCTTAAATGTATTTATTATTATTAGCATTTACTCCATCTTGCTGACAAACACTAGCATGCTTTTTGGTTTGTGTTTGTTCTTTTCCTAGGTGCAGCAAACACTGCCTAAACCAAAGCCTCTTTACAATCACTGTGCAAGTAAATAGATAAGCAGAAATATATGGAAAAAAGGGATTTTTTTTTTTTGGTAAACTTTTCTCTGAGTTCTTGACCATGTGGAAATGCATGCCAACTATTTTATTATTACAATTTCATAATGCTTAGAATTGCTTGTAAGTTGATTTATTTGAATTTCATATGCAGGGTATTATCTTCTTTTATGCTTACTAATTATTGCAAGATGTGAAGACTTCATTCTGAGCTTAGAATTTGAGTGACATTAGCATGAGATAACCTGTATATTTGGTGTTTTTTTGTTTGCGTAATGGGGAGAACTGCGAACAGACCAGAAGAGGTAGTGGGTTTGCACATTTTGACTTGAAAACACAGAATCTGAAACACAGGGAGATGATCATTCATGATGCAATGAGTTGTTAGCTTTGGAAGATGTGGGTTCATCTTTGGGTGCATTTTGAATGGCTAACTGATAAAAGGAAAAAGAACCTTTGTGTCTCATGGAAGCTCCATGTTTCTTACTTAAATATCCTACTCTCCTCTTTGCTCAGGAAAAAAACCCCTTGATTATATTCCTCTTGTCTTCACGGGTTACATTTTTAAGTTCTTTTCTTCTCATTCCCTTTCTTATGATGTAAGGGGAAAAAACAACAGTTTAATGTCCCAGTTGAAGTGAAGGGTAACGAACAGCTTTGTTCTATAGCTTGCAAATATTCGTGTAGAATATTTGATGAATCTGAGTCTTTTCTTCGGTTCAGTTGTAGAGTGTGCAGCACTGTCTGTGACTCAGAGCTATTAAACATCTTTTTTTTCCTCCAGCTTTAACAGTAGTTTCTAAGAGAGAAGTGCACAAATGCGTTTTCCTTCATCTTCTGTTAGGCAGTGGTTCTTTCTTTTTGGAACTGCCAGTAGTCTCAGTAGGTTTCTGAATCTTCCTCCTAGCACTTGTTAATGAAAACCACTTTCTTGGCAGGCAATAAGTTGAATAAGAAATATCTAAATTCTTTTGTCCAATGTATATAAGGAATGCAGTCGACCTTTGACCTTGCCCTGGATTTTGCTCAAGGTAGTCTCATGCTTGTATCTTTGCTTTACTTTCTTTCATGTTTCTTCTTTACTCCTGGTATAGCAAAGTCTCATCAGTTGCACTTAATTAGTGTTTCCATTTATTTCTGAGAGTCAGCTCTTAGACAAAGGCTTTCCAGATTGGTTTCCAACTTTATAACAAAGAACTTGGAATTCTGAGTTAGCAAACAAGGTTTGAATGCAGTCTTGGTTACTGTCAGATTTATTCTACTAAAGCTTAAGTTGCTGCCACTGCTATTTTGAAAAAAAAAAAAAAAATTCTACATTGAGGATACATAGAACTTGTTTTTTGGCTTTGGCATTTTTGTTTTGTCCTAACTGTTCCCTAGAGTAAGCTTTTGAAGTAAGTGTTGAATTTTGTATGACTGTCTTGTAATCCTTGTTCAGCTATGAGTTTTAAGTCCATTTTAGTTGACTTACTAATCAGCAACAGCAAAATATATGTCGGCATTTACTCCACCAAACTGGCCATTTGCCCACAGGAACTGTGGTTCTAAAAGATACAGCAAATCAGTTGTGTTGCAAATTCTCACTATTGACTACTTTTAAAAAAAAAAAAAAGGTAGAAATCGCAGTAAGTTCTGTGAACTTTGAATTCAGTGTTTGAAGTACTCGAGTGTTGAAATACTCTTTATAAAGCTATTGCTGTATGTTTAGACTGGTTTAGGTTTGTGCTGCTGTTAGGAGAAAAGTACTTCCTCTCCCCACTTGTGTGTTTCTTCCTTCCTCTCCACACCTGTGTTTCTGCCTCCTCCCTTTGTGCTTGGTCTGGTGTGTGGCCGTATGATGAGCTTGTTTAGAAAGCTAATGGGACTGCGGGCTGGCCACACGGCAGAATGGTTACCTTCCACATTGCCAGCTGACCTTACAGTGGTTAGATGTAGTAGAACATCAGAGGGTGTATCAACATGCTTGTTCAAAGTCAAGTGTATTTTCTTTTCGCCTGCACTTAAAAAGAAATGAGATGTCGTTGCCTGTGCTCCGAAGCAATTATAAACCTTGTATCTGTGGTCCTCAGGCTGGAGGAAATAAACCCTACCTATAAACTGTGCTAGCTGCTGTTACCAAGTTTCTGGTTAACTTCAGTGGTATGTTATCACTACACTTGTACTCCACACAGAGGTAATTCACATTTCTATTCAGAGAGCATTTTCATAATTGTATCAGATCAGCTTGTTGCCATCAGTATCTCAGCTTAAAGACTGCTACCTGTCACATGAAATGTTATTTTCAGGACAGACTCAGATACTACTTTTGAAAGTTGCAGTAGGAGAGTAGGTTGCTACTAAGAGCTCAAATTCAAGCCTCAGTCTTTTTTTAGAGATGTATACAAGGGAAAGAGGAAAGATCTTTAAGTTTTCAGAAAAAGGAGCAGTATTTGCACCTTTGAGGTACATGCACAAGTTTGGAAATTTCTGAATGAAGAGTGGCTGGTGTAGACATAACATAAAGCAAATGAACGAGTCTTTATTCAGGGAACTTCTTAATGTAGCTAGATCCCCATGATATTGCCTCTTGAGAAGATGCTGACTTTGTCACTGAAGTCCAGAGTTTGGACTGTTTGCCTTACAGTTGCAATTCAGATCAATAGGTAGGTAGCAAATCCTTTTTTTCTGATGAGTGAGAAAATGTCACCTTTTCTTCATGAACAGGGTCTTGAACGTAATAGTACCTATGTGTGTCACTTGGAGGCTGAGCTGTTGATGTGATTTGTAGTATGAATAAAGAGAAGGTGTGTCTAGTATAAAATGCAAAGACTGGTTACTGCCTCTGAATGGTATTTAACAGCTGTGGCTCCAGTTTTTGTGTGACAGACGTGTGTAAGGATTTTGTCTGCTGTAATACAACTGAAGTTACTTGGGCAAAGCTCAAATAGGGCTTCTGATGAAGGTGATTATTTTAAAGAAAATCTGGCTGGAATAAAAAGAGGTGTTTAATAGCACAGAATGTGCTTTTTTCAGGGGTTTATTGGCAGAAGAGCTGTGGTGCATTTGTCTGACTTTAAAAATTTTTGAAGTGTGAGAGGTCAAGTGTGAGAGAGAACAAAGTTGCATTGAATGTTACCTGTTGCACAAGCATTACAGCTGCAGTGAGCACATCCTCTCACTAGATGGCAGGTTCCCTTCAGCCCCTCAGATTTAGTTTTAAATTAGATCTAGTAGAGTTCAGACTACCAAAGAACACAGACCTCTCCTTCAGAATGTTATATTACATTTTGGTGAAATTGTCATACATTAGAACTTGAAGGGTCAAAGAACAGAAACTGATCATTCAGAACACTCTGACCCATAGTTAATGATTATGAAACAGGAATCAAACAAATCTGTTTTGTACAATAGCAGGTAAAGCATTTGTGAGTTACTTTAAACAATGCTTCTTTTAAAAAGAGCAGTTTTGAAAACACTCTTTTGCTCAGAAGAAGCCTCCTTGCTTTTAATTAAGCTGTGTTTGCTTCACAACAGTCAGCATTTTACAGTTAGCATCAAGAATCATTAAAATTAATTACAACATTAAAATTAGTAGCTCAAGTGTCTCTTTGGGAGCAGAGTGTTCTTTTTATTTATTAATTTTTAAAAATTTTCTCAGTCTTAGACTTAGGAGAACCCTGGACTCAACTAGTTGTGTGTATTTTCAAGCTCAGTGTTTCTTTTTTTGGAGTTAGGGGGCTTTTTTGGTCAAGTTATCAGTGCATTTACTTTTGCAGTACTTGAACGTTATATAAATGCTAACTAAGAAATACTGATTTTAGTGACTTCATTGTTACTTTGCATGTGTGTAGTTCTTGTGGTTTATGTTTTAGCTGTTAAGTTCTAAAGCTGTCTGCTGAAAATATTGTTGATGAGAGTTAAAATAGTAAGCAAGAATAAAAAAAAAATTTAAAAATATTGTTGGAATACAGAAATTGAAGTCAGTAAAAGAAGTATCCTAAATCCAGTTGCAAAGCACTGAAGAACTAAAGTGCTGCTAGACTGCAAGTTAACAATAAAAAGAGTAAGACATTAGACAGTCTTTGAAATCTATGGGACCCACATAGGTATAAAATTACTGCATCCAGTTCTGGGACCCCCAGCGTAAGGAGGACATCAGGCTGTTGGAGCGAGTCTGGAGGAGGGCCACGAAGATACCCTAACCGTTGTATGAGTCTATGAAACGTTCAATGCACGTTGCACTTACACTTTTCTGTAGACATTTCCTACTCGTGTTACTCGGTCAAGCCACCTGTCCTGGTGTGCGTTTAACATTCTGACATGGGTTGTAGGGAGATCTCTAACTTACCTTAGTAAAAAGGGGAAAGACTGGCTTGTGACAGCAGGACTTAAACGTGTGTTTGACAGGTTGAGCCCTTAAGTTAAGGCCTGAATTAGTAGTCTTGTTTATTGCAGAATAAAGGCTTACACTCGTACTCCATTCAGTTGTATGCAGTTGTGTATGATCTTGTGTCTTGTGATCTCCAGCTCCTAACATTCTGTGTGGTTCTGTGATCTTACGCATTTTTGTACTCAGTTTTGCTGTTAAAAGAGTATTTTTTCTAGAGATTATTAAAAGTTTGTTTTCGTTGAAACATAGCAAAATTTGCTTTGTGTGAATTTTTGTGCATGTGGCTTTAGAAAATGCTGATTTGTACTAAAATTCTTATGTTAGGGAAGAAGTTGCACATATGTGTGTAATTGTTTAAAATGAAGATAAAAATTAATCTGCAAAATTATTTTTTTCTACTATTCCTAAACTATTCTGTTAGTGTTTGATCTGAATTCCAGGTTGCAGCACTTCTATGGATAAAATTGGTGGCACTTTGGTAATTCTTGGTGGTTCATCTTTTGCTACTTGCTTTCTTAAAGGATTATTAGGATTTGTCTTACTGTGAGGAATAAGTTTGGTAGATAATATTATGCACTTATTTACATTTCTTTCGTCTTCAGGACTAATGGCAAAAGAGTAAACCGACATGGCAGCTATGGTCCCACCTGTGAAGCTGAAATGGCTTGAGCATCTAAACAGCTCCTGGATCACAGAGGACAGTGAATCTATTGCAACAAGGGAGGGAGTTACTATCTTATATGCTAAGTTAGTCAGCAATAAAGAAGTAGTGCCATTGCCCCAGCAGGTTCTGTGCCTCAAAGGACCTCAGTTACCGGATTTTGAGCGGGAATCCCTATCTAGTGATGAACAGGACCACTACTTGGATGCCCTTCTTAGCAGCCAGCTGGCACTGGCAAAGATGGTGTGTTCAGACTCTCCATTTGCTGGAGCGCTTCGAAAACGTCTCCTTGTGTTGCAGCGTGTCTTCTATGCACTTTCTAATAAATATCATGATAAGGGTAAGGTGAAACAGCAGCAGCATTCACCAGAGAGCAGTTCTGGATCAACAGATGTACATTCTGTCAGCGAACGTCCTAGGTCAAGTACAGATGCACTCATAGAAATGGGGGTTCGGACTGGATTAAGCTTGTTATTTGCACTGCTAAGACAAAGTTGGATGATGCCTGCATCAGGACCTGGCCTCAGTCTTTGCAATGATGTTATCCATACTGCAATAGAAGTTGTGAGCTCTTTACCACCTTTATCTTTAGCAAATGAAAGCAAGATTCCACCGATGGGGTTGGACTGTTTATCACAAGTAACAACATTTCTTAAAGGAGTAACAATTCCAAACTCTGGGGCAGACACCTTAGGTCGTAGATTAGCTTCTGAATTGCTTCTTGGATTGGCTGCACAACGAGGTTCCTTGCGGTATCTTCTTGAATGGATAGAAATGGCTTTAGGTGCTTCAGCTGTAGTAAACACCATGGAGAAAACCAAGTTGCTGCAGAGTCCAGAAGGGATGATCAGCTTTGATTGCTTTATGAGTATATTAACACAGATGCGACGATCTTTGGTAGGTATACCAGCTTTGGTTTTTCTTCGTTGCAAATGTAGTTGCATTCTTAAATTTAGATAGTTTCTCAATACTAAATGCCAGTTTGCTGAACAGTTCGCTTAATAGGTTAAAAAGGGTTGTTTTTTTTGTGAATTTTTTTTCAGTATTTCCCTTGTTACACACAGTCTCTTTCTTTCCCTCCCTGCCCACCCATTTCCTTGTAGGTAGAGGAGATGAAAGAGCAAAACAATCCCTGTGTTGTCACTTTTGGCATTACATTCTAACTTCAGGAAAAGAATCATGATCCACTTGCACTTTTCACTTAAGTTTGTAGCAAAAAAAAGTTAGAAAGTATGGAACTTATTTTTTTTTTGCTTGCTTTGCTAAATTTGCTTGGAATTCAAAGTTTTGCGATATGCCGTTTTTTCCTGTTCACTGTTATTTATATTGGACTTTTCTGCTCTCCAATTAACTTGGACATCTGCTTATACATTTTTGGAGAAAATGTAAAATTTAAGATGTGTAGCGTTTTTACTGCTGCTCAGGAATTAATGTGATGATAAAATGTTTGTAAGTATGGCACACTGCTTTTTATGTTGAGTGCTTGCTTCTGGTCCTAGATAAAAATTGTTTTCAAAGCTCTGAAGTTATTGCACAATACGCAAGCTTCATGTGCCCAGACTGAAACAGGGAAGGACTTTTTCCCTGAAGTGGTCATTCTTTTCTCTTGTCTCAGGCTTGTAGTGCTTGCTAATAAACATAAATATTTAAAACTAAAAATCTTAAAGAATGAGGACCAGGAGAAGAGCGTGGCAGTGGCAGGGTCTAAATTGGATTGAATGTCCTGGTGGGCAGCTTTATTTGTTCTTGGGTTTGAACTAGATTTAAACCTAGCGACCAAAACGTGGAAGATATTAAAAGAAAAACATAGTCATTTTTAAATTAAATAATAATCACTTTAAACAAAATGCAAGTGGCCTGCATTTTGGAACAAAACAGTATTAGGAGAAATTAACTATAGACCCAGATATTGTCATAAAAATGAATAAATAAGAATGTTTAACTAGCACTTGTCACATTTTTGTTATCCTGAAGTGTATGCAGATATCATAGCTCAGGGGGGGAAGGTAGTTTACTTATGCTTATAGAAGGAGCTTTTAATTTTGCTTATCTGTAAGAACCAATCCCTAATGTATTTTGTACAGGTGCACTGTTGCTGTATGGAAGTATATTTCTCATAATAACAATATTTGAAAATTGTAGGGATCATCCGCTGATCGAAGTCAATGGAGAGAGCCAACTAGAACATCTGATGGCTTGTGTTCTCTTTACGAGGCAGCTCTGTGTTTATTTGAAGAGGTATGTCTTGAAACAAACCTGTACTTCAAGGTATCTTTATACCTGTACTTCACTTCCCCCTCACACATCTGATTGGGGTGTGTGTATGGTCCAGTCTCTGATGTAAAAATTCTGGAGTAGAAAGTGAGAAAAGACAAAAAAAGGTGAAAAATTAAGATGTAGAGATTCAAAGTAATTTGGGCAAGCTGATGATATAGTGATGGGTGATGTGTTGTGTGCAGATAATCATACAGAGGGGAAATTAAAGTTGCATTAAACATTGTGACTGTGTGGAAATAAATGAAAATGCTACTGTGTAATAAAACTCATTTTAATAGGTTTGTCGAATGGCATCAGACTATTCGAGAACCTGCGCCAGCCCCGACAGCATTCAAACAGGCGATGCTCCCATTGTTTCCGAGACCTGTGAAGTGTATGTTTGGGGTAGCAACAGCAGTCATCAGCTGGTAGAAGGAACTCAAGAGAAAATACTTCAACCCAAGCTTGCTCCAAGTTTTTCTGATGCACAGACAGTGAGTGACATTTATAGTGGTACATTGTGTAACATTTAACAGTGTCATAGGTAGAGTATGAATTTGGAAAGTAGTACTTTATTTCTGAGTGTGGAGTTGTAATGCAGGTATGATGCGCAGAACTAATCACACAGATTATTTTATTGAAACACTTTTATTGATACTTGGAAAACACATTTTGTTTCTTTTTTAATAACGCGCAGAGATCGCTATCCATGTAACAAGAACTGAATTATCTGACTTGCCATCTAACTCTGCATTTGCAGAGATGAATTTGCTTGCCTGTAGGTTTTGGGGCTTTTTACTGTTGTTTGAAAGGTATCTTAACTACTCAAACTTTTTTCCGTTGGTGGTTTTCACACTAAGGTTGCCTAGTTTAAATGTCTAGACAGGGCTAACTGCCTGCACATCAGCCTTAATTAGCTTTGTGAAAATCAGCATACTGTGTGCTCTTTCTGCTCTCAGTCACAGATTCTGCAGTTGCAACTGAGCATTTCTACTGATGCATGACACAGAATAGAATAGTTTGCTTTTCTGGTACTATATTGGCTCTGCAGTGTTGACTTAAGTAAAAGCATTTTTTTGGTCACTAGACAATTTAGGTACATTTTGTGAAATTGTGTCTGTTGACTTCACTTACATATTTTACATGTCCGTGGACTGCGCGACCAGGCATCGTGAAGCAAGTTTATGCATTCAGAGCACTTTAAACAAAATGCTAATACGGAAGAGTGGAATGAGTGATCTGAATGAATGAGTTACTCTACTTAAAGAGTACTGTATACACCTAGACAACATATTTATGCAATTTCGCACTGGCATAAAGAATTTTTTATTTAACATTTATTTATGGTCTTTGTAGGATTTGCCTATATGAAGAAGTTAATTCACAGTAAATAGGGCTGTCACCGTACAGTCCACCACCTACTTTGTGCCATTTTATGATGTGGACATGCAGTGCCTTTATGCTTCAGATTTGAACCTGCTTTGCACTTATGGTGTGTTAAGATTCCTATAAGAAATTATTGCAGGGTTAGTTGGTTTGCAATTATGTCATTCTTCAGCTGTGTGCTGACTTTCCAGTAGACGCAAGTTCTTACTTTCTTAAAAACCTTTGGTCTTGTTTCTTTGGTGTTTATGTAATTAAAATGCATAGCCTGAAATAGTAGTGAATTTTTAGTGTTTGACATGTTTCTGTAATGTTAACACTTGGTACTGGTTAAAATTAAAGGAAACCTACATTACTTTATCAACCTGTTACTCTGTCTTAAGAAATTAAGATACTTTCAGAGACTGACTGTTTCCATCCATAAGTAGATCTATGGATGATAGATATCCATAAGATGATCTATGGAGATCTGAAGGCAGCCTGAGTTCCGTAGTTTGTAGAAGAGATACGAATAAATGAAACACATTAAGCACTGTTTACATCCTTTATCTCAATAAAACAGATTTACTCAAAATACTTTTCAATAATCTGAATTTTACTGGTTGCTCAAGTCCAAATTCTCCTTAATTTTTACGTCATGTTATGTGAAACAGTTATGTTAAGGAGCCAGACATTCTGTTTAAAAAGACAAACTTCTGGACTGATATGTGAATTTCACATTTATCTAATACTTCTCTCTTACTATTTTAACCTTTTTGTTTGTAGATTGAAGCTGGACAATACTGTACTTTTGTTATTTCTACGGATGGCTCTGTTAGAGCCTGTGGTAAAGGCAGCTATGGGAGACTAGGACTGGGTGACTCCAATAATCAATCGACATTGAAAAAATTGACATTTGAGCCTCATAGATCTATTAAAAAAGTGTCGTCTTCAAAAGGATCTGATGGTCACACTTTAGCATTTACAACAGAAGGGGAAGTCTTCAGCTGGGGTGATGGTGACTATGGAAAACTGGGACATGGAAATAGTTCAACTCAGAAATATCCCAAACTTATTCAGGGTCCTCTGCAAGGAAAGGTATGTTTTGTGTAGTCGAACACCTATTTTTGTTCTGTTCAGTCATGCTGTGTAAAATTTGAAATATATAAAATCTTAAGAGAGAAGTTCTGTGTTCTGTGTAAACTTCTTTTTGAAGTTGGGCTTGCTTTCAGCGAAGTACTGAAACTTATTACCTTTAGGCATGTGATTTGGACAATGGCATTGTCATAAACCGTCTCATATTCTAAGAGTGAAACTTGCTCGTGTGCCTTTTGCTGAACAGCGATGACATTCCAGGAGACGGTTGCTTTTGTTAGCTGTAACATTAGGACTTATCGTATACAGCTTTTTAGTGGCTTTATTTGAAGTGTCTTTGTATTGTCCTACAAGGCCTTCTCTTCCCCGTCTGTCTCTGTTTTGGCCAGTGTTTTAAACATCCACTGATGCTTCTTTTTGCTGCTCTAAGACTAGGATATCATTGTGGTAAATTTGCTTGATAAATAAATCATGACCAGGTTTATTTATGAACTTCTGTTTGTGTACTGATTTCCACTTAGCAAGTGCTAGAGAAGATTGCAAAGAATAATTTGTGTGTACTTGCTCCACACAAGTGAACGAGTTGATTTACATAAACCGCTGCTGAAACTTGAGTTTCATAAGCTTTCAAACTTCCTATTCAATTTGTATAAAAACTTGACCTTTATTTTTGCATGTAATGTAGGTTGTTGTATGTGTATCAGCTGGATACAGACACAGCGCTGCTGTTACAGAAGATGGAGAGTTATATACATGGGGAGAAGGAGACTTTGGAAGATTAGGTAATTTTAAAATTTCATAAGATGCTTTTGGAACAGTTCCTGTGTCTGATAGTGCTACTATACATGTATTTGCTTGTTCTCTCATTGTCCCCTCTAAATACACATACACATGTGCACAAGCGTGTGTATATAGGTGACACTATTAAAACTAATGCAGAGACTCTTACGCATTTCATTTTACAAAGATTCTTCTAATTTTTAAAGTACTTCTGTTCAGGAAAAGCTGCCTTTATGCATTCTTAAGACTATTATATGATTGCTACTGCAATGTAAATGTAAAGAGCAGATATTTTAAATAAACTGGAATTCTAGCTAAACGTGATCTGGTGATTGTAGGATGGTTCTTTGAATAGCCATGAATAACTGGCAAATAATATCAAGGGTCACATTCTAATGTGACACTAATAAGGACGCATGCCTTTAAGTTTGCCAGAATGGCTTTGTAATTTTACGTGTCTAAATAATTAAATTTAACTGAAACAAAATTCACATTATCTCTGTTTGCTAAAAGTTCTTGCCTGTTTCTTGATCTTTGCTGTACAGCTGGTATGCCTAGCGTAAAACCACCCTTTTCAAGCAGGTTCAGTTGAACGAACAGATTTTGCGTAGAGAATTGCTTCAAGTTGGGCTTTAGTTCCTTTCTGCTGTCTTTACTTTACTTTAAATGTCATGATTGCCAAGTAGAGGGATGAAAGCAACTAACTGACGGGGCAGAAGATGAGGACAGTGTTTTTTTACAACCTAAACTGTCAGTTTTTTAAGGTAATCAGTAGAAGTGCTGAGCCTATCCCAGCTCTTAAGAGAAGAACAGTGAATTAGAGGTTTAACCTACAATTCCAGGGCGCATTGTGGGAATGTTCTCATTGAGTTAGAGATTAACGTGAGCTTTTTATGTGCTTTGGAGATCTTGGAGCGTGCAATGGTGAGTTCCAGTGTGCAGCTAAAAAGTTGCATTTTATTAGGTCATAGCAACTTGTTCACATTTAGTCAGTAATGGATACCATATAGTATTCTTTTCCCCTCTGTTCCCCATTTTTCTTCTGTATTTGCAGAATTTCGGTAGTTTATTAAACGTGTAACTCATGCTTGTTATGAAGTAGATGATACTGTCATTTATCAGTTGGAATTGTGACTGTCTAAAACTAACTATTTTGCTGGTTTTATTTGTCTGCAGTATGTATGCTTTTATTGACAGTAGTAGATATAGGTAGCAAATCAGCTAGTATTAAAGGCATTTGTACTAGTAATTCTTTTAATTTCTTTTAAACTACGTAGATCATAGTCCTATGATTTAGTGGCTGTAAGGTTTGAACGAGTGTTCTGGAGTATATCTTCCCAAAATGGTATGTTTGTTAACCTTATAGATAGATCTCTTCCAAACCTCACTACAAATCTTTCCAGAAAGTGGGCAGAAATTACCATTTATGATAATTACAATGTATGTGGGTTTTGCAAAATCTAACTGAAATTACAGACAATAAACAAATCTTGACAAGAGGAAAACCTGTTTTTCTTTTTATCTTAGGTCATGGTGACAGCAACAGCCGCAACATTCCAACCTTAGTAAAAGATATTAGCAATGTAGGAGAGGTTTCATGTGGCAGTTCACACACAATAGCTTTGTCCAAAGATGGGAGAACAGTGTGGTCATTTGGAGGAGGAGATAATGGTAAGTTAAACTAAAATTTTGCTACTGATTTTTGTCTTATTCCATCTACCTCATAGCCTCAGTCCTCCTTGCAGTTTGGGATTTGTTTTGTCATTCGGTAGCTGTTCAAAAAAGGATTTTGGTCAAATCTTAATACAATATTTGAAGCTCAACTGCAAGTTTATAGACTTTAAAAATGGATTATCAGAAGGATGAGAGGCTTTCACAGGGCAGAAAGCTCAACGAATGCATAAACAATTCTGGAAAAAATACTTTGCTCATAACTTTCAAAGAGTTTATTTGATATGTCAATAATTGTGTTCATGTACTATAAACTGTTGCATTTAAACTGCCTCTTGAAGAAATGTCTCCCATCTCAGAATTTAAGAGCTTCTAAGCTTTGTTACCAGTAGATGCTTTGGCAAACACAGAATAATTCATTTTCTGCAATTACTGTATTTAGCTAAATTTGGTTATGCTGCTAGATAAAAATCAAAACTCAGATTAAAATTGCTGTGTTATTGCTTCCTAGCCTAATGTGGGAAAAGAGGAAGATTCATACGACAGAAACCTGATAATCAAATTGGTAGTTAATAGAACCGGGTAGGAATTGAATTTCATTCGAAAACTGGCTCTGACATGTGCATATAAGAATTGTTCCTTCTTCTCTGTCTCCCTTTTTCTGTCAAGTCAGTTTTTAACAGGACAGGCATCTTAACCTTCACAGGATACTGGATTTTGCTCTTCTGTTTCAGTAAATTATAAACAGACTTTTGGGTATTAATAAAGTGCTACAAAAATACCATTGTAGGAAAGCTAAACCAGCATGAATCAAACATGACCTGTGTAAAAATTATCAATCTGTGTAATATATTTCACATTTTAGTTTGGTTTTACTCTTTCCTTTAGAGGAATGTTTTATTGTCAGCACACTGACGTGGTCAAGTGACAGTCCTTGTTTTTGAGGTCACTGATAGAAAATGGTCAGGTTGTGGAGGCGAATAGCTGTTTTCAAGAGAAAAATTAAAGGAGGAATGAGGGAATAAAAATACTGATGTTTACACAAATGCACACAGCTGTTAAGAGAAAATGCAGAAAAATTGGGTGTTTTTCAAGTCACTTTATAACGTTGGAAAGAGAAGCTTTGTAGTTTTTTTTGCCAATGTGAAAAGGTTTAGTGCTTTGAAAGTCTTTAGTAATTAAACAGCAAGCAATGAATAGTGTAGATATATGGAATTAATATTTCAATTTTTAAATACGCTATAATAAATATATATTTTCTGAAGTCTGTAATTACTGCAATTGAAAGAGAATAGGTTTGCTCAAATCCATAGTATGTTTTAATTTAAAAAATGTACTCTGACGTTTTTGGAAACCCAAAAATAATTCTTTTTGGTGCTTTTAATTGTCGTAGTTTATGTACTGAAAACACCTTCCACCTGTGCTTTCCCCTTTTGTAGGCAAACTTGGTCACGGTGATACAAACAGAGTATATAAACCTAAAGTTATAGAAGCCCTGCAAGGAATGTTTATTCGAAAAGTTTGTGCTGGAAGCCAGTCTTCACTTGCCTTGACATCAACAGGGCAGGTAGGCAAAAACAAGTTTTCACTCAAATAACAAAAGTTGGTGAAGATGGTATGAGTTCATTATTTCAGCAGTTATTATTTTGACTGAGAAAATATTCAATAGTACTTAAATATTTTGCTTAGCCACAAAAAATTTATTATTTTGAGGTTAATATAAGGTAACTAGTGCAAAACTAAATTGGATTCAGGAAGCAAAGTGGGTCCTGGAAGGAAAAAGCAGTGAAATTCTTGTAATTTTTAATGCATTATCCAACTCAGGTGGTTAAGTAATTTAATAGTTTGGGTTTTTTAAATGTATGTGTATTTTATAGTATAGGTGTTAACTGAAAGTTTTATTTCTAGTCTGAAAAATCTCAGGAGAGCGATAGATGTTTAGGGGGTCAATGAAGGCCCTTACTGGCTTGATGTATACACATGTAATACAATAAGCATTTCTACGCATGTAACCTGACTGATGTCCCACCCTTATCCCACTGTGATTCAAAGGCAATGGGGTATTACAGTGTGGATTGGGAGTCTTGAAGTTTGCAGTAGCAGTTTGTTTTCTTGCATCAGCCTCCCCATTGATGTACTCTGTGGCAAGTGTTTTGAGTGGTTGGGAGGAAAACACAGATGATATGAAATTAGCGTTAGAGTCATGAAAGTAGTGTGCCTGTTCTGTTGAAAGCGTAATGTGCAAGTGGTTATCTGGTATTTTGTTTGTTCATGGTCACCACTGCTTTGACGTGCTGACGTTATGTGGTTTGTTTGCCCTAGGTTTATGCGTGGGGCTGCGGTGCATGCCTTGGCTGTGGCTCTTCAGAGGCAACTGCTCTCAGACCCAAGCTTATTGAAGAACTGGCTGCCACAAGAATAGTCGATATTTCGATTGGTGACAGTCACTGTTTGGCACTTTCTCATGGTAAAAAGAATAAGATGTAAAAGCACATAATCTTCCTCTTGATCAAAAAGCAATTGTATCTCAAGTTTTGTTTTCTACTTTATTTATGTTTACAGATAATGAAGTCTATGCTTGGGGTAACAATTCAATGGGACAGTGTGGTCAGGGAAACTCTACTGGTCCCATTACCAAACCGAAGAAAGTAAGTGGCTTAGATGGAGTTGCGATTCAACAGATTTCAGCAGGCACTTCCCATAGCCTTGCCTGGACAGCTCTTCCAAGGGACAGGTAACAATGACACTGGGGGACAGGTGTAATTTTTTTGTACAAGTCCACTTTGGAATACACGCAACTTTTTCCTCAAGGTGTTTCCTATGTTGTGCATTTCAGGTATTCTACTTTTAATGTTTTGGACTGGAAAGTTTTTTCTTTTCCTTTCCTTCTCTTTCTCTTCCTCACTTTCCTCCTCCTTTTTAAACTGCTACAGATCATAAGTGAAAATATAGCAGCACCAAAGATGTGGATATTAGTTCTTTGTATATGAAGATTTCTTACCTGATGTTAAACAGAAATTACGTCTGTTTACTGAAAACTGACAAGTTATGCAGTGAGAGGAGAAGTAACTCAGGATTTTTTGTTTTGCGCTTCTGACAGGATTTTTTTAATGGCTTAGGCAGTTTCCTTTAGTGTAACAAGGAGTAAACTAAGCACAGACATGTTAATGTAAACTGAAAACAGGTACCTAAATGAATAGTTTGGTTATTAAGATACCATAACTGAAATAATCCTTTGTTACATCAAAGACATGAGCAAGTGATTGAAGCAAACCGGTAAACTTAAGTTTTATATATGGACCAACACAGAAGAATAGAAAAACTTAATATTTGGAAGACAATTCAGGAAGAATTTAAAATGCTGTGTTTTAAAGGGCGCTGTCTTAGAAAAATCAATTAAGAAAATAATGAGACTCAAATAGTACTAAGTGGTACTACCCCTTTTGAACTCTCCCTATATCAGTCTGTTTACAATCCAGCATTGTGCTAAAACCAGCTTTGTGAGTACTTGTCTGCTTTTGCATGAATCACGTTAAATACACATGGCTTTATATTTATGGCATTGTAGGTGTTTTTGTTCATAAATGAAGAGTGATTTTAACTTTACATAAAAGAGAGTAGAAAATACCTTCAAGGATCAGGAAGTTAGACTGCCTCAGTCATATTAGTTTCTTCTAAGTCAAAGATTGATTCAGTCAAGCATGTACTCAACCTCTTTTGCACTGCTAATTTATTAAAGCAGTTGGGATGTTCTCAGTAGTTAACCTTTGTTGATGTTTGATTCCAGGCAAGTTGTGGCATGGCACAGACCCTACTGCGTAGACCTTGAAGAAAGTACCTTTTCGCATCTTCGTTCTTTCCTTGAGCACTACTGTGACAAAATTAACAGTGAAATTCCTCCACTTCCTTTTCCTTCTTCAAGGTATATACAGCATATGCATGTTAGAGGTCTTTAGAATTATTTTCCTTTATTGCAGCAGTGCGAGGCTTAGTCCTGGTTGGTTTTCTCTTTAACAAGCATGAGTGTTTCTTCACTGACAATTGGGAAAAACACTGTAAATATCAAAGATCCTTATGAGTCTTTTGTTCTTGTTACAAAGTTTATCAACAGTTTTTTTTTCTTTTTTAAGAAGACTAGAAATTAACATCCTGTATTTTCATTTTCAATCTGATTGTTGTACACCTAAATTTTCTGAGAGAAGGTGACATTTATTACTACTTAAAATGTTTGGATTTTTTTTTTCCTTTACGTTAGGAAAATATTTGGCTGGCTCTTTGTGTATTTGGGGTTATTTTGCCTTCTGATTCCTGGGATTACTTTTCTGAACTGAATGCTTCTTGGAACCGTTGTCCACAAAGACACTTTTTTTTGTTCTGGTTTTGATTTTTGTTCTTTTAAATAGATTGGCAGATTTCAGAGGAGTTTCTTTAGAGTCCCAGTTGTAATTTACTTACCTTTCTGATATGCAAAATCAAATGAGAGTTAAAAGCTTACTCCACAAATAAGTGAAAGGTAGCAAGGCCAATAAGCAGAGAGATTAACAAGGGTGTATTTCTTTTTACAGGGAACATCACAATTTTCTTAAATTATGTTTGAAGCTGCTTTCTAATCACCTTGCACTTGCACTGGCTGGAGGTGTAGCTACTAGCATTCTTGGCCGGCAAGCTGGTCCTCTTCGAAATTTGTTGTTTAGATTAATGGACTCTTCAGTCCCTGATGAAATTCAGGAGGTAAGTTATGCATTTCTGTTACATGTGAGAATTCTTCTACTCTCTTTTCTTTTTCTTTGGCTATGTAATTAGAGATTTTTCTGACTTTCAGAACCTTGGCACTCTGATGAACATGATTCTGACTTACCAGTTTTACTCATTAAAGTTAAAAAACTTAATCACCGTAATTGTTTTATGATCTGAAAGCAGAGCAGAATTTTTGCGTGAGAATTTCAAAAAGCTGCCTTTGTTTTGGAACATTTTAATTATTTTGCTTGTAATAATTAGCCTAAAATATTAATATCTGCATTACAGACTGAAAGATCAGTGTGCTGATAAATTCTGATGGTAAATGAAATGAAGTAGATGTTTCAGATATCTTTTGTGTGGTGTACTGGTTTTTTTAAAGGTACAGTTGAGTTGATGCTTTATTTTTTTTCCCCACTGAAAAAGTATTTTCTGCTGCTCTATTTTTAGGTCGTAATTGAGACTTTGTCAGTAGGTGCAACCATGCTCCTTCCTCCATTGCGAGAGAGAATGGAATTGCTACATTCTCTTCTACCCCAAGGTCCTGATAGATGGGAAAGCTTATCGAAAGGGCAGGTAAGGTCAAGTAAAACTATGCTGTGCTTTGAAAGCAGTTTTGGGGTTTTTTGGTGGGTTTGTTTCTGTTGAGTTTGGATTTGGGTTTTTTTTTTTTTAGGGCTGAAGGGTTTTGGGTTTTTTTGGGTTTTTTTTTGGCTAGAACATTTTGAACAGCGAGGTGAACCTGATTTGCAGAGTGCAAACACATAATTGGTGAGATGCAGTGCAAAGCCCAACTTAACAAAAATTGTAGCCTGGCGAAATCAGAATCTAGTACGGTAAGGGGCACTACATGTTTTCTCAAGTGAAGCTTGACTACAGAAAGTTTAGGAATCGCTCTGTTAGTGTATCTAGACAAGTTTAAAGGTTAGATATTTTTGAATACTAGCCCAATTTAATAAGTTTTGGTAACAGAAAATTAACAATTTTCTGGGAAGAATACTGTATAGTGCTTTTCCTACATGGATTTCACCCTACTTTGCAAAGTTGATTGGGATGTTTGCCTGCAAATGAAAGGAAATAAATTCAAAGAACATTTGTTTCTGTTCTTGAGGGCAGAAGAAACTGAAGCTTCAGCAGTAGTCTCAGGTTAAACGATGAGAGAAAATATTACTCAATTCTGTACACATAGGATCCTGGTCAAACCCTTTGTTTTATAAACTATGGAATAGACTGGTTTACACTGGTACTGAAACTACGAAGAATGATGATCTGATTCTAATTTTTAAGTATTTCTGAACATTAGTACCAGTACAAACTAAACCCACTGGCAGTTACTAGGGAAGAGCAAGTTTAGGTGTTTCAGGAATCATTGCCTTCCTCAGCAACAGTGGGGAGCAATACTGAAATGGAAGGTCCTTTGGTCTTGCCCTGCTCACCCTGCTTTTTACCCTTTTCCTTTTTCCTGTGTCTAGAGTGGAATAATTACATGCACACCTCTAGTGATCAGATGGCTAGAACAAACTGGAGAAAGCATTTGATCCAATGTCTGATCTGTCTCTCTTAATCTCAGATTTTTACTAGGTATTGCCATATAATTCAGTGTATTTATCTGTTCTCTTACACTACAAGTCTGCAGAAAAAAATGTTGGTTTTTTTTTTTTTTTGTAAAGTCTTCCAGCTTATCATCACATCTCCTTAGGGTATTTTTGTTGCATAGCTATGTCTGATGCTTTTTTCTTCTTAGCTTGTTATTTTATTTTGATTAACAAAGAGTGTTTCTTGTGTCTAAATATTTTTCCTTAGAGAATGCAGTTGGATATTATTCTGACAAGCTTGCAGGATCACACCCATGTAGCTTCCCTGCTTGGCTATAGCTCACCATCTGATGCCACAGACACTTCCTCATTATGTATCAGCTATGGAAATCTCTCTGATCAAACGTATGCTGTTCAGAGCAGTCATCCGGATACTCATCTAGCAGAAATCTTAATGAAGACTCTTCTAAGAAATTTGGGATTTTATACAGTATGTATAGGCCTTGTATTTATTTATTTATTTATTTATTTATTAGATGGCAGTTATTTTTGAATGCTTAGAAGGGTTAAAAGTTTTTCCCCACTTTCAGAAAATGGTGCTCTTTTTGCTTATCTAAAGTAACATTGCCATATGTATTTATCCTGAAGTGAACTAAAATCGGTTATGTTATTGCAGTGGTATTTGTTGTTTAACTTGGCTTATCTAAATCAGTAATGTTTCATATCAGACTAAAGTATTTTATTGCTCTTACTTAGGATTCAAAATTTTTTGAAAGAATCTAAGACATCGAGTAAGTAGGTTGTGTGGAACCTTATTTCTCAGTATAATCTCAGCCACCAGGGAAAGATAGACACCAGGAATGTGAATCTGTTTAATTAACTTTAATTAACTGGGGTAACTACCTTACAAATAGTTCAGCAAGTATCAGTCAGCCATCTTATACCTAGTGTGTGAAACAGATTGTTGCTCTTAGCTGTATAACAGTAGAAGCTGATGAGAAGTTTAGGGAGTTACTCAACTAGCCAGTTAAGTGTAACAGCAAGAAGAAATGTGACATTTTTACTTCTCTGGCACAGTATCCCTGTCACCTGAGGGTGAGGGCTGGTAGGTTTTTCATCTTTTCTCTAGACCTCCACCAGTACTCTAGATTGAGATAGCTTGCTTTGAATTATCTACTTGAAGCTGACTCAGTTTTTCAACTGACAATTTTTTCGATTTAGGATTAAGTCAAGCGGCCATCTACCTTTTATTGCTCCTTTTATTGCCATGCGAGACAGGGCAATGAAAGATTCCAATCTGGAACATTTTATGTATCAACCCACAATAAATTCTAAAGGGTTATTAATTATTTTAACTTACTGTGATTTTGGGGTCAGGATGGGGAGTGAGTTCTTTCATCCAGTTATCCTTGGTGAGTTGAGAGAAAAATATTTCTGCATCTGAAAATACCCTTTTTAGAATGGAAATGTTCACCTGACAGCTATCACTATACATACTGTGACGTTCTAAATGACTGTAGCTTCAAGTTTGGTTATCCCATGATCTGCTTGATATCTGATTTTTGATAATCGCATGTGCACATGGTAAAGTTAAAAACTTCTTTCTAAGGTTACAGTGAAGGATTTGAAGACAGAGTTAATTATTTTCCGCCCTCCCCCTTTTTGTCTTGATAGGACCAAGCCTTTGGAGAACTGGAAAAAAACAGTGATAAATTTTTACTGGGTACATCATCGTCAGAAAACAGCCAACCTGCTCATCTTCATGAGCTTTTGTGTTCACTGCAGAAGCAGTTGCTGGCTTATTGCCACATCAACAGTGTTAGCGAGGTGTGTCCTTATTCTTACCATTTAGAGGGAGAGAAATTAATTCAATGTGTATGACCACCAGAATGTTGTAAGATTTCTGTTGAAAATCTGAGTACATGAAAGCTAAACTGATTTAAATAGTGAATGCCTTAAATACAGTTACAGAATTATTCTTATATTTGGTTGCATGTTTCTTTCCAGAATTCCAGCAGTGTGGCACTGCTTCACAAACACCTTCAGCTTTTATTGCCTCATGCTACAGATATCTATTCCCGTTCTGCAACACTGCTTAAGGAAAGCTCTTGGAATGGTAGTGTTGGAGAAAAACTGAGAGGTAAGTGTTAATGGAATAGTCAGTAATGGTGGCACTGTAAGGTTAAGGCAGTTCTTTTGTTTAGATTTGAATAATAAAATAACTCGCTTTCCCAGTATCTGCATAAAGTAGACATCCCAAACCTCCCCAAAGGAAAGATTGTCTACCCAAGGATAGCATCTTGTTCACGTTTTTGATGTAATGCTTTGCATACAGGACAAATACAGAATAGAGAGGATATTGTCTCTCTGCATTATTTTTTCAGTTTTGTTAGTTCTAGATTTCTCTTTTTGAAAGTACCTTTTTCTTGAGATTACTGAAAAGCACAAAAGTAAAATACGGAATGGATTAGTAATTATTAAATAAACCCCCCAATTTGACATGTACAGTTGAGGCATTTTCAGGTAGCTGAGATATTTTTATGCAATTCTTTCTGAATTGTTAAATTGTATTTGCAAAGTAATTATATTCTGAATTATATGTGAGTGTTTTTTTCTCTGTAGGTGTCATTTATGTATCAGCTGCTGGTAGTATGCTCTCTCAGATTGTCAACTCGTTATTGTTACTGCCAGTATCAGTAGCTCGGCCTTTGTTGAGTTACCTGCTAGATCTGTTGCCACCTTTGGATCGTCTTAATAGACTGTTACCTGCTGCAGCTCTTTTAGAAGATCAAGAATTACAGTGGCCACTACATGGTAAGTACAATAAGTTAGACACTTTTAATCTGAAAAATAAAGAATGGCGTGTCACATTTCTATAGTGGAAGTTTAACTTTCCCTTTTAAGATAGTAATTTTTTTTTACCTAAATGTCTTGCTGCATCTCCTTTTCAAGTTCTTAAATGTATTAGCATGCCTTGTTCTGAGATACTTTGAGCTGCAGGCAGACTTCTTATTCTGTCAACCCAGAATTTATATTGAGTTGAGTGAGAATCCAAGAGTAATATGGGAAATACACAGTGAACTGGAATAGTAAGTTTGTAATACATGAAAATACCATTCTTTACTAGTAAAGGAACACTGATTTTAGAATCATAGAATTTTTTAAGTGGGAAGGAAATGGGATCCCGTAAGGATCATTGAGTCAAATTCCTTGCTTATTGTAGGACTACCTAAAACTAAACCATATGACTAGGACAGTTGTCCAGGTGCTTCTTGAACTCTGAAAGGCTTGGTGTTGTGACGGCCTTCAGTGAAGAACCTTTTCCTAATGTCTAATCTGAACTTCCCCTGACACAGCTAATTTTGCCATGATCCAAATTTTACTTTTCCTTCCATTTTGTGGTGTAATAGAATTTAACTTAAAATCAAGCATTACTTGCTGATTTCCTGAACATGTGCCGTGATGTATTTCAGGTGCCTATGAAATAGATACAAAATGAGAGGTGAAGCAACCAAAACCTGTGATAGGAGGTGCTATAATTATTTGCCATTCATTGAATTTTTTATTAATATTTTTGGTAATTTTTCTGCTTGTATTAAGTGCTGTTTCCAGTTGTATCATTTATCTATGCATGTTTATCAGAATGCAAAGAAATGTGTATTGGACTAAGTGGGTGCTTGGGCAGAGTTTAGAAGAGTCCTTACTTCATTCCGCATGAACAATTGTACCAGGAATGGCCATGGCCTCTGCTGCTGCTGGTGTTACCATGTTAAGTGGTCTATTTTATCCTAACTGCTTTTTTTTCAGTTTATGAGGGGCAAATCTGTTGTTTACTGGGAAATATTAACAAGCTCTGCCGTTAATTTTACTAATTTTGGAATTATTTTTAATATCTGGGCAACAGTCACTGATTTACCAATTAATTGCTAATATTTTTAGGTGGACCTGAATTAATTGATCCTGCTGGAGTGCCCTTACCACAGCCTGCCCAGTCTTGGGTATGGCTTGTTGATCTAGAGAGAACTGTAGCTTTGCTCATTGGGCGGTGTCTTGGTGGCATGCTTCAAGGGCCTCCAGTGTCCCCGGAGGAACAAGATACAGCCTACTGGTTGAAAACTCCACTTTTCAGTGATGGTGTGGAAATGGATATTCCTCATTTAGGTAAGCTGTAAACTGCAAGTGTCTAATTATCATTGTAATTATTTGTGTTCAGTTTTGATATGTCTGATGATGTTCGAGTAAGTCTGCGTACTTAGGGTTTGTCTTTCAGCATTCTTGTCTATTTACATCGTAATACAAAAAGTTGGAAAAAGGATATTTTAAGTATATGTGGTAGTTTACAAATGGTCTTGGAAATGCATATATAAGAGAAAAATCTGCAGTTTCTCAGTGAAAGTAGTGAGACAGACTTCACCGAGTTAATTTCAAATGTTTTCCTCTTAGGTGCTTAGCTTTTAACTGACATACCAGGGGCTCCGTTGTTCATATTTGTTATTGAAAAAGGTTATTTTAAATGGTATTTTACTTACAAAGTGGAATTTCTATTAATTAGAAATAATAGTGTTAACAACAAATTTCAATTCTTCAGACCTACCAGAAGTGCTGAAAGGACTCAGCATTAGTATTTCTCGTCCTATCGGAATAATGCACTTGCTTCTGCTTCTCTGTGGCCTGTTCCTGTTATCTCACATTCCGAGTAGACTGCTTCAAGATTTATTTACGAGACACAGTATTTTGAAATGGGTTTGTGTCTGAAGATATAATAATTGCAAGCATGTATGGCTATATAGTTGAGCTAGAATTAATGGTACAGAATTATGGTATTGAAGTGGAGTTGGATAATGCTGCTACATCTTCACACATTTTGGGTAAATTGTAACTCTAAGTCACTTAATTCCTTATCTAATATGAGTTTGTAGTTGGACAATGAGATGTATTGATGCTGTTTTGTATGCTTTTAGATAGATGCTTGTGATCCTCAAAATTTGTGGAGCTTAACTTCATACCTATTTTATTCTTACCTGTTTCCCTTCGGTTAGACAAATGCATGAGCTCCTTGTTAGAAGTGGCCCTATCTGGAAATGAGGAACAGAAACCATTTGATTATAAGCTGAGACCTGAGATTTCTGTCTATGTTGATTTGGCCTTGGGTTGTACAAAAGAGCCAGCAAGGAGCCTGTGGATCAGTATGCAAGACTACGCTGTTAGCAAAGGTAAGATGTTGAAAATAGATGTATATATCTGTGTGTGTGTGCGTGCGTGCATGCATTAGAAGTGTATTGCACGATTCAGCTGCATGCCTAGCAGAATCCTGTATTTTCTTTGGCAACAACTTTTAATTCTGTGACATGATAAACTGAATTTATTGTCATGTTTCACAGGTTTTCTTTTGCTTTTTCTGTTACTTATTTTTGACATTGATTCCACTGTTCTTTTTCCCTCCAAACTGGAAAAAAGAGGCTCTTGTTTGCTTACTCAGTTGTTGGTGATTCAGTTTTTCTAGTAAAGCAGGGTGGAACTTGGGATATAAAAGACAAATTGATGAGGAGGAGATGGGGAAAGCAAAGTAACTTGCAAAATACTTTAGGAAGGGGATGAAGGTGTAAGTGACCTTTTGTGTTTCAAGTTTCTGGGAGGCTGGCCTGACAGTGTTAATGGTTCTTCATGCTTATTGCCTGCATTTGGGGTTCCTGCTCAAGCTTCCCAGGTCTTCTTTAAGTGAGAACCACTAAGCATTACAGTTGCATTGCAGCTCTCTGCTTGATCCAGAGTTAATTTTCTGTAGCTCTGGCCAAGCCGGGCTGGATCAGGAAGACAGCAAATGGCATTTTGTGCCTGTTGGAAGCAACACAGAGATTTCTGTTGCAGAATTCCACAGAAGCAGGAATTCCAATTAAAAAATGCTGAGTTAATGGGCTAGTATGTATTATTTTGTTTATGGAGTTGGGTATGTTAGAAGTCGTTGTGGTTCTGCTCTGTTCACAACGCAAGCTGACTGAGACATGGTGATGGTTAGCATAGCATTAAATGTAGAGTAATGGAACTTGCTGAGGAGCAGGACTAAACTTTATCTGGCCAGGTAAGTTTTTGTGATTTCTAGAGCAGTTTGCAAGGATTCATAGATAGTGGTTTTTTCAATTAAATATTAAGATACTTGTAAGGAAGTGAGACAGGAATATTTTCCCCCCTGTGAAAAATTACGGTGCCTTCTGGAGATTTGCTTGGCAGTTTGGTTATTTTATAGTAGAACAATAGTATTTTCATAATGGTTCTTTTATGGAAAAGTTATTTTGAAATGAAAAAATCAGTATCTGAAAATACTGAATGAATCTTAATTTCGAGACCTGAAAATTTCTCTTGTTAGTACTGGCTGTGAAGCTTGCACTTAAGCTTGTGCTTTTGTCAATGGTTGGCTTTCCTACTGGAGATGAGGCTTTTTCTTCATAAGTGAGTCTACAAAATAATTCTTGAATGTGGCTTCAACTACATGTGAAAGAGCAGAAAGTCTCAAATATGGTATGTTTCTAAACAAGTCCAGTGGCTTGCTGACGAGAGGAGCTCCAGTTCAGTATCCTTGCTTGAAGGAGAGGTTGCACACTGAGTTCAACAGTTTGAGGCTCTGGTGGCAGTTCATGCGCATGCCCTTGGCTCACTGTAGACATGGGAACCTTGTGCAGACCAAAACACATTTGTCTGAGGTGCTGTATTAATGAGTTGTTGATGATAAACGTATTTCTGAAGGACTAAAACTACTTCTAAATTGAAAGATTTTAATGGTTGAAGGATTTTTTTTTTATGATGTCATTGAAAAGATATTTGTTTGTTGGAAACAGTAGCCAGTTTTGATGAATCCTTTCTATTTTCAGATTGGGATACTGCAACTTTAGGTAATGAATCGCTCCTTGATACTGTGTCCAGGTTTGTTCTTGCAGCTCTTCTGAAACATACAAGTTTACTTAGTCAAGCTTGTGGTGAAAGCAGGCAAGTAACTTAAAGCTGCTTTTAAAAATTCAACTTCAGTTTTTAAGTGAAAGTTTGTATGATTTTTTTTTTTCCTTTTTTTGGTCTCTCTCTTTATTTGGTAGGTACCAGCCTGGCAAAGCTTTGGCAGAAGTATACCGTTGTGTATATAAAGTTCGGAGTCGCTTGCTTGCCTGCAAGAACATGGAACTTATTCAGACGAGATCGTCCTCAAGAGACAGATGGGTAAGGCTGCAAATCTCTTTTCAGTTCACAGACTTTACTGTGTATTAAGAAAATACTACATAATGTTTGTTTCATATATATTGCTGGTATTTTTGCTCTACCTAGTTGAAAAACTTTCAGGAGTTTTCAAATGAAAATGGACAATGTGTAATTAGGAGTCCATTGATCTGTAGTACATGTGGTATTAAGTCAGTTGAAGCAAATGATTGATGATATTTGACTCAAGCACAGCCTGAAGCCTCATTTTACCTGTAAACACAGCACTAGTATACTGTACCATAAAAGCTGAAAACTTAAATTAGATTGCTCAGACTAGGCCACAGCTTAGTCTGGATGCCATTTCTGAACGCAGCTGAATTGTCTGGGCCTCTGATCTCTGTCCCTCTGTGTACCTCTTTCCCCTTCCCTGCCTTACTCCTTTTTCTTTTCTCCCTGGCTAGGTTATCTTCTTCATCCTAACGCTACCTTAAGCCTACTTGTCTTTATCAGGCCTACATTAGTGGTAGACATGATAGGACAGGACCTGAAATTAGCATGATGACAACTTATGAATAATTTTATTAAGCCAGGTTAGAATTGAGGATGGCAGTGTTCATGGAATTACTTGGGGTCGGGGTATGTTAGGCATTACAAGGTACTCCTTAAAGTAGGATTAGGGTTTCTCTGATAGGATTTTTAATTGCTATTTACAATCTACAAGTAGGATATTTTTAATCATGGAAATTCTCATTTGACAACAGGATTATGACACTTTTTAGCTATATTGTGAAGCACTAATGATGCTTTTTAGTATCATGTAGGTCTGTTTCATCCTTTTAATTAACATTAAGTGAATGTCTGTCTCTGCCCTTTCTCATGGTGGGGGGGTCTAACACTTCTGAAACTTTCAGCACTTCTGAAAGCATTTGGTGTAGTGTGTGTACACAGATAGTAAGCAGACATTACGGTTGGTGGTTCTCTGGCTTAGCAGACACACACAGGGTGGTCATTTCGTACACACATAATAAATCTGTTGCTTCCTGTTTATGCTGTAGCTGTTGTGCATGCTCAGTCAGGTACTGTGTACTGTGTGCATGCAGTAAGTTCCATTATTACCGTAAATCCTCAAGCTTATTGTGCAGATGCAATGGAGCAAACCTAAATATATGCAGTAGATTTGTTGCTTCAGGGAGATCTCAGATTTAATGCTATTGTGGAAAAAAATAGGTTGTTCGCATTTACGTAGCATACACAGGCTTAGTGGTAGAATGACAAGACCAAGTAAGAGGCACCAGAAAAATGGTGACCATGACCTGCCACTACCAAGATTTCTGGGTTCTGTGGAAAGGAAAACCGCGAAGAGAGGACAGATGAATTGTACTGGTGGGATGCAAATGTCCCAAGATTTGTAGGATTAATCACCTTCTCAAGTATTCTAAAAACTCTAATGCAACTGTATGTTTTATATTTCAAGCTTTGCCTTCGTCAAATTGTCTAAAGCTGTTTCCTGCCTTGAAAAGTTGTGTATTAGGTAGAAAGCATTTCGCTGGTCAGCACGTATGTCCTCACACGATATCAAACATATCTTTTTGATAGGAAAAAACCTTATTAAATACCTGTGTCCTTTTATATTCATCTTTCATTTTGGTGATAATTAAATTCACTGTATATATTTTTTTAATCAAGATGTTAGATAACCAAGAATCTACTGATGTTGATACTCAAGAACATTCTTTTACTCGTACAATTGACGAAGAGGCGGAAATGGAGGAGCAGGCAGAACGTGACAGAGAAGAAGGACACCCAGAACAAGAAGACGAAGAGGAGGAAAGAGAGAATGAAGTGATGACAGCTGGTAGTAAGTACTGTTTGTGTGTCAATAGTGTAGAAATATTAGAAGGACAGTACCATTTTTGTCTCTGAGGTACAATGAAAAAATTGTATGAAAGATTTGTCTGCATAAAGACTGTGAGAAATTTATTTTTATAAAATGGTGTAGTGCTTTTAATGGGTCAGAAAAGTCTTCTGATACTAGGGAATATGAATACTGGGCAAGTGGTCTGCCTTTATGGGCAATTCTCAGGGCATCTGACATACACCAGCACTCCTTATACACGCTGTCTACAAGACTTAATAGGTTTCATATTTTTTCTCTAAACTTCAATAGGTCTCTGAGTTTTCATCAGTATTTATAGATAGAATTTTTGCTGTGTTTGTATTTGTTAATCTTGTATGTAATAAGCTTTGAAGAGTAATGTTATTCTGAAGTTTGGAAACAAAACCGGGGTTGGTAACTGTCAGCTGACTGAGTTGGAATTCGCTTGTACCGTTGAGTATCTCTTCTTCAGTCTATTAAAAACTTTGAGGTTTTAGTCAAAGTTTTGTATTTGTAACACTTTCTCATGAGTTGTCTAGGAAACTTGTTTAATTCTTCAGTAGACAGCTTGGAAAAGGTGAACTTAGCAAACTGTTATTTTTACTGCTTGTAAGCAGGCTCAGTGGGGTAGTTAATACTTAATTTTTCCAATTTTAGTGAAGCAGCACACAGTCACTCTCAAAAACGTTGTGTTTCCTGTTGTAACCCTAGCGTTCTCAAAGACAGAAATCATGTTAGCCTTTGAAAATGTCTGTAGAATGTACGTAACTTACAAGAGAAAATTGGCTGACTTAAGTTTCTTTTTTTCTTTTCCAAATATTGTTCCTCAGGATACTGATAGTGTTTATCTTTTTCCAGCCTCTGCTGTCATCACCTCTTTTACTGTCAGTGTTTATATTCCCCATTAGGACTCCTATATTCCTGTTTGAGATCTCACAGACCAAAATGTGTGTTACACCTTTAGTTCCTATGTGAAGTGTCATTATATCCACAATGCAGTAGACTTTCCTGGAAGTGTACTGTGGAGGAGTTGAAGTGCACATTCATGAGATGATTTATGTTTCTAGAAAGGTACATGTGTATGCATGTTACCTGTTCAGTAGATGCAGTATGGCTTTGCTGCTTTATATGCAGTTTTCCTGGGCAAATGCTCAGTGTTCTCAGATTCTACCAGGACAGAGTTTCTGGGTACAATAAAGGAAATGTATCCAGAAGTATGCAGACAGACAGTAGTGTTACCTGCACAAAGGAAGATGATGCCTCTTTTACTGGATAATCCTAAGGGAAGCTGATCTGGACATGTAGAGTTCAGTTTGTATCCTTGATGCCTTGCTGCTTCTGACTGTTAATATCTACAAAGGAAGTGTCTGGATTTACCTTTGCCTTTTCAGAGGGGAACTGAACCTTTAAAATTAAGTCAAAAGAGCTTCAGGTCTTTGGACAGAGCTCACATAGCTTTTTTAGAAGAATCTGGCACCTAAGACAACAGCAGGATTAAGCAAAGTGGAGGCTAAGAATTTTGATAAGATCTTCATTATACTGTCCAAAGCTGAAACTGTTTCAGTGTTGAATTACAGATACGCTCGTGTCTGGAATATAGATTTACAGAAGCATTACTTTATATGCGTCTGCTAAAAGGCAAACATGAAATAATTTCTTTCTATTTGATGTGGTCTGAACAGGAGTTGGCTTGCAGTAAAACAATGAAAGTTTGTTGATTGTTCTGTCAAATTGCATTGTCATCTTAATTTTAAACTTAACATTGTGTAAATGCTTCATTTAACCTGTTTGTGTGACTTCTTTTATAGCTTTGTTATTCCTACTGTATTCTTTTACTGTTGGGAAAATATTTGTTGTTCTTTGTAGTGGGACAGTCTTTGGCCCAAAATGTAGATGAATATTTCACTCTGTGTAGCTTTGTCTAGAAGTTAAGACCTTCTTTTTGTGTTGCATGTTACAGAAATATTTCAATGTTTCCTATCAGCCCGTGAAGTAGCTCGCAGTCGGGATCGAGATAGGATGAACACTGGGACAGGGACTAGACTTGATGATCCACCTCCTCAGTCTCGGCAGGAACGAAGAATCAGCACTGATCTGACAGAAGGTCAAGATGTGTATACTGCTGCATGCAACTCTGTGATCCACAGATGTGCCTTGTTGATCTTAGGAGTAAGCCCTGTTATTGAGCAGCTCCAGAAACGAAGGGAGGATGGACAGTTACAGCAACCTCCCTCTGCTGTTCCTGAGGGGATCGGACTCATGACAAGGTGGGCTTGGCTGACTGCTTAGAATAGTTAGCTCCTCTGTTTCCTTTGTAATTGAATAAATAACCTCAGTTTTCCTCTGAGGATTTTTAGATACTTTTTTTTTAAAGAAGATTTTTGGTTAGAGCAATGTTAAGTTTTTGTTAAGAGTAGTGATTTTTTTCAATTTATTTGTCCACATTAACCAAACCTGAATAAGAGTTTTATTCTGTGTGGACCTTATTTACTTTTCAAAGTTGGGCTTACTGATGAATAGTAATCAAGTCTAGATCAACAGCTGTAAAGATAATTTGAAACAATTGGAACAGTTATTTATTTTTCCTAAAATTTGTTTGTTTGGGTTTTTTATTGCCATATTTGTATTTTCTTGAACTTTACCAATGTCGTATATAGTAGTGTCCAAAAAAGGTGTGGGATAACTTTAAATGCCAAAGTTTCAAAGTCTATTAGGAATAAAAGTGTTGTTTATGGTTGCTTTTTATAAACATTCCTAATGTATTGACATGTGCAAGACACTGTTGTAAGGTATAGAATAACAAAATAAAGCCAGACAGCTCATTGAATTGGAGAAGTGTGTAATTTAAATAGTAAGTACTACACAATGCAGTTTAATTTCAGTAACTCTTGGTGAGACAGTTTTATTCTAAACTTGACACATTTGAACTTTTACTTTATAGACCTTTTGTGTATTAGAATATAACAGAGGAATTGTATAGTGGGACCTGCTGGTGAACTCCTGAGTCTACTGAAGTTTCTAGTGTACAGAAACTCTGCTCTCATATTTTAAATGAAGGTCTTGATGGCCAGTTCAGAGGGAGATTATATATTCAGTACCCTTTTATTCTTTTTGCCTCTTTTTGGAAATCTAGTCCCTAAAGCATGGGTGGCTGCCTCTGTCGTTGTCACAGTGACTTTCAGCTCCAACATTTCAACTTTAGGATGCATTTTATGGGTGGGTTTTTAATAAGTTCAGTGCTTTTTCACCCACTTACTCCGTCTGTTTTCTTGTCCTCTCAGCTCAGAAGTGTTTCTGCATATTGTATGTAATACTTACCAAGGCACTTGAATGATGAGTCATTTGAGGTTGCCATTTGTTCAGTTCAGCAATAAGGGTGTTAAGAAGTAACAAAATTTACTAATAGCCTATACAAGCATAGTAATTGAAGCCGTCAGACCACTTTTTTCCTCTTTGGTGTGGTCTTGTGGTGTTCTGTGATAGTCTGCTCCCAAATAAAACTGTGGTATCTGCTAAATTTGACTCTTCCTTTGCCTAATGCCATTATTTTTTTCCTGTCTGCACACACCGGAAGCAGGAGTGAAAGTCTGACTGCACAAAGTCGCTCAATCCACGCAAACTCAAACTACAGGCTGATTAAGTCAAGAAGTGAATCTGATTTGTCTCAGCCAGAATCAGATGAGGAAGGTTATTCATTGGTAAGTAAACTAGTATTATGTATTTAGAGATTGTTGATATAATATTTAGGTGGGAAAGACATCTCAAACGTTTGTTTAGTACCACTGTTAAGAGAAAGTAGTGGTGCTAATAAACCAACTGAAATTATGACAGCTCTGTGAACTTTGCCACTTTTTTGGGTGAGAGATGTGTTTTAAATACTCATACACTGTGTACCCCATACGTTCACCTAGTGAAATAAAGCTTTTATTAATCTTTTAATCTAGAGTGGAAGACGAAATGTTGATTTGGATTTGGCATCATCACACAGAAAGAGGGGTAAGTTTTATGTTTTACCTAGTGAATATTGATCTGATAAATACATTAGTATTTCTTAAGGTATGTTTGCAGTTATATGCAGTACATAATAGCAATTAGGATGTTAAAACTGAGTATTTAAAAATAACATTTAAAATAATTATTACCTGTTGTTTGTTGTGCTAAGTTCTGTTGCTTTGTGGCTTTGTTGTAGTATTTCGTAGGTTATAACTGTTTGTTCTAGTTTCTAGAGTTGTGATGCTCTTTTGAAGCAAGTGAGGATTTCTGTGAGGTCAAGTGAATTAGGAACTTTCATTCTGTTTGCACTTATGTGACTTCAGGAAGAAAGAATTGGCGGAGAAGTTCAGTATCAAGTGGAACTATTCTTGTGTTAATAGTGAACTCTTACCATGAAGTGTGCTTGAACATGGAGAACTTGTATCCAGAAAATACTGCTTCAATTTTTGCATCCTCTCAACGTCAGCACACCTACAGAACCAAGCAGCTACTCCAGTAGAAATCAGATCTTTAGCTTTTGTACTGCTTCATCCAGGGGAGTCTCAATGAGCTTCTTCACAGAGGGTAGTGGAGGTAGCAAAGGATGTTTGTTTACACAGAGACCAGAAAGTCCCACTTCACTCTGGATGATGCAGAGTCTCTCTAGAATCACAACTTATGTCTGTTGTATCTGGAAAAATCTTGGGAACAGGTGAACAGGAATTTGGTTGGGTTATGTTATGCTTTAATTACAGAGACTTAATACTTTTAGGTAATGTAAGAGTTCTAGTTTAATAGGCTTCATCATTAAGTACTGAGAGGCTGTTTTTTGAAGTCCTGTGGAATTGTAAAGCAAACTATCAGTGGCAGTACTCATTGCACTTGAATTTGTAAATAGTGCAGAAGGGAATGCCCTGTGTGGGGATAACCAATTGAACAAGTAAAGAAGTTTGCTAGAGTTGTCCATGCTGTTACAGCAGGAGGTGTGTTGGCATTCTGTGCTGGAAGGTCTGATAGCTTTTGTCAGAACTCTGATGTATTCTTTGAAGCCACCATTTTTAGCTTTGCCATTAGTCTGACACAGAGCTCTTCACTCGCTTTCCTCTATATCCTAAAAGTAATTCAGGAAATAATCTTGAGTTTCCTTTTACGTGTGGTTTTTTGAAGAATATCTTGCTGCAGTTTGCAGCAGTCTTTTGGTCTTTTAAGTGTGTCTCTGTAAACTGCGTGAAAGAAGTTAACAAGCAGGACTATTGGAAAGCAAGGCTTTTTCCTTAAGAAATTTCCTTCTATCATTGTTTTTTTCCTATAGGTTGTGCTATTTTGGAGACCTAAAAAGGGATGTTCACTAAAAAAATGTCCTTAATATATGGTCATGAGGTTCCTCCTGTATCTTTTTAACAAGTTTTACTAGAATTTAACCACACTGATGGCTATAGAACCATGGCCATATGTGATGCTTCCAGCTGAGACTTTGTAGGGTTAATTTATCCTCAGTTATACTCTATGCAGAGTATTTGATCCTTGGAAAGTTTTCAAAATAATGGAGTGTGCATAGGGTATTGGTGAGTGATTCTTTTCTAATAGGCAAGAGAGTAATTTCCTCTGGAGCGGATTGGCTTATTTTAGAACTTCTGTTAATTGAATGAAGCAACTCATAAAAAATTCAGATGGTGTTTCCTGTTAAGTCTCACTGTTGGAATTGAGTCTCACTATTGGTTATAGTCTGATTTTTATGGCATGAAAACTGTTCCTATCCATAAATTTCAATATAGAAAACTAGCAGTAGAAAAGCTACTAATACTCTCAGTTGTTTCTGTGGTCTTGCAGATGACTATGGAAGGAAAGCATTCTCTTTTTACTCAGTTAATGTCTTAGCCACGCAGTCCAGTCTTCAATTGCCTTCTTCCTTCGTTTATTTTATCTGTTCAGAAATATAACTGGTATTCCTGCTTCAGCCTGACGATCACTTGAGTGTCTTGATTCTTGCAATTATTGAGTTATTTCTGAATTAGTAAACTTTTCCTTCCGTTTCTGCAGGAAGAAGTCTTTTGCCATAAGAGGTGATGAGTACATCAGTATTTTTGCCCTCATCTAAGGCCTTTGTGGGGTTTTTGTGACTTAGATTAATTCTTTTCAGTTTTGCAGATCCAGAGAGAATGCCTTAAAGAGTTGTACCTATCCTGTACAGTACCTGCGAGATGCTGTAAACATTAGATACTTAACAGTAAATGTTATTTAGCAGTGCAATCATAAACATAGTTACAGACAGATAAATGAGAGTCCTCCACTCCTGGGTTTTCTTTCTTCACATAAATTTTAGTTCAGTGCATTTCAGTGTGCTTGTGTGTACTGTAGTACTTTACTAATGCAATTGGGCAACTCTGAAAAGAGCAGCAACTTAAATGAAATGCAAATAGAATTGAAATAGTTTTGTGTACCTGGAATAATACGAGTTCTGCATTTTGAAATGGGAAGATGTTTGAGTAGAGGATGTAAGCCATGTCTTCATATGCATGTAACTGTGATGAAGGGTTTGTTTTGTTTTGTTTTTTCCTGAAAAGAAGGTGGAGAATTTAGGAAGTCTGTTACCTAGGCTATACTAATTCAAGACAAGAGTAAATGTTTTTTCCCCAAACTTCACTGCTTGATCTATTGTTGTGTTCATTGAGATGAGACTGATCGTTTAATTCTAAGTCAAAATAATATGAGGAAGAGATTTTATGAATATGTTACCTTCTGTTTCAAATGTCTGCTTTTGTCTTCTGGTTCTTGTGTGGTGTAGTGTATTTACTCCTTTTTGGCCAGTTGAGCCCCAGAAAAAAGAAGAGCTTCAAGCAAGTAACTGATGGCATGTTTATTTTTTTGTCTCTATAGCTTCCCTACATATTTTATGTTTTATGAAGTGTGTATTGCAGCTGTGCCACATTCATTTAGAAAACTCATTATTACAAGCTGGCTTATAAGGACAAGTAACTTTTTTTTTTACTATAAGCTTGAAGTTCATTCCTATATGCAGCTCTGTTCATGTGATTGTAGAGGCTTATGGAAGTGCTAAGCTGCAATCAATTCTGTGTAATTCATATTACACAGAATCAAGCTAAGCTCTAATATACAATCATATTTTTGGTTCTCCTATTGATATTTAACATCTTCAAAGAAACAAAAAGTATTTTCTTTTAGGTGTGTGTGCCTTGATTCTTAAATGGTTTTAATTCTGAAGTATGTTACTTTGACTTCCGACATCTTTGTTTTAAACTCTGTACTTTTAGTTATAACTGCTCTTATTTTATATTTAATCTGTCTCTCATAATTGTTGGACTTTTCTCCTAATTTGAAACTATTTAAAATTGTTCTTGCATTTAAGGATTCTTGCATTTAATAGCAAAACAATTAGTTAAGGCCTCATCTTTTTTCAAATATGAAATAGTTTAGATTTTTATTAACGCATGGTGGGGTTTTTTTCTTATAAGATTTGCTGACTGTCAAAACTAAATTTTCTTCTGATGTTCTGTTAATCCTTGAAAGGTCTCCTAAAGCTGATGATTTAAGACAGTGGAACTGTTTTTTGTTTCTTCACAAATCCTTTGCTTCTGTGCTTCATACACTTCAGTGTACTCGTGTGCCAGGGACAGAGTTGTAGTGAAACTGTTTTGGAAATGAAATTGAATATGTGATGCTAAGTAAGTTCCAGTGCCGCAGATCGATGAGGGATGCTCATTTGAAATAGTACCTTTCTGACTGACAGTAGGGTTTCAGGTAGTGTAGTGACACGCTGACGTGATAGGAAGTATTTGAAAACAGACTTGTGAAGTTGCCAGGTGACAAAGATAGAGATCTAAGACATGCTATACATAGTATTTAATATATGTATATCTATTTATCTTCAATCATAGCAAGGTAAATGACCACTGTTAGTCTACAGTAAAAATTTTTTGTTCCCTTCTGCAGTAATTTCTGTCAATATTTCATTCAAAATAACATTGTGCTTTTTCAAAACTATAAAATTTATAGTAGCTTGATTAAAACAAAAAAACACTCTTGATTAATCGTTAGACCTTAAAATAAATATCCAAAGTGTACGATTCTTGTTGTAGTGGATCTTTTGTTTACTTTTCTGTCATTTAGCTGCAAAGCATTTTTCTTCAGTGTTCTAGCTTAAAACTGAGCAGTTTGAGTGGCTTCTATCTTTTTGTTTTCTCACTTTGCTGCCTGTTGCAATAATGCTTAATGTAGTTACAAGAAATACAGTCTTTCCTTCAGGGAAATTGCTGTAAATTTAAATCAAGTATTTTGCTCTAAGTTGCTTAATGCATGGTATAATTAACATGAATATCCATTTTTCACCTGTATGAATAGCAGCAGTTCAAGCTTTACCTATTGTCAGAATGTGTTACCTGCTGAATTGGCATTTATGAGACTTCATTATATATATCTTTAGGAGGAATACACACTCAAGTGGAACCTTTAAGTGACTCATGGGCTCGACTAAAGCACAGCAGAGATTGGCTCTACACTTCCTCTTACTCATTTGTTGAGTCCGATTTTGACCTCTCAAGGTCCCTTGGAGTTCATACTTTGATTGAAAATGTTGTGAGCTTTGTAAGTGGAGATGTGGGAAACTCACCCGGATTTAAGGAACCGGAGGAAAGTATGTCCACCAGTCCGCAAGCGTCAGTAATTGCAATGGAGCAGCAGCAGTTGAGGGCTGAGGTAGATTTCAGTTTAACACCTTTTCTTGTTCTTCATGCATTATGCCTATTTTATGGATTTTTTTAAAAACATTGTCCAAATTCTGTCTATTAAAGCATTTTCCTCCTCTTTTCTGTTTAAATACCTGAATTGAAACTGAGAACTTTATGTAATTAAACTCTAAAACTGAACTTAAAGAGTTCTCTTATGAGAAAACAGCTGCCTCATTCATGATCTAGGTCTAATCTCGAAGGATACTTGCCACTCGCTTAATACTGTCTTTTACCTGCCTTTATTTTTAGCTTCGTCTGGAAGCGCTTCATCAGATTTTAGTGCTGCTGTCAGGGATGGAGGAAAAAGGCAGTATGCCATTAATGGGAAGTCGTCAAGTACCGGGATTTCAGTCTTCTTCATTGCTTACTTCTGTTAGACTACAATTTCTTGCTGGCTGCTTTGGTTTGGGCACTGTAGGACATTCAGGTGCCAAAGGAGAGAGTGTGAGATTGCATCACTACCAGGTATGTACTTTCATAGTCTCTGCTGTTTCGATAACTGAGTGATAAAAATGCATCAGTCTTTATAATATTACATTTGTTTGACCCAGGATGGTATTAGAGCAGCTAAGAGAAGTATTCAAATTGAAATTCAAGTGGCTGTGCACAAAATTTACCAGCAATTATCTGCTACGTTAGAAAGAGCTCTGCAAGCTAACAAGCATCACATAGGTAAGTGAAAACCAGATTTGTAAAATATGTCATCTGATTTACAGTACAACAGCTTACATGGCTAACAGAGCAGATATTAATATTAGTGATCAGAATTCACAGAAGTATCTGTCTGGCTTCTCCTCAGAGGAGCTTTTTAACCTTTTTCTGTCTTAATTTTCTTCAAGCGTTTAGCTCTTTTTATTTTAAGACTAAAGTATTGTCAGCCTTTCTGTTGCACATACAACAACCTTCCACAGCCACCCGTGTCTCTGGCATTTCAAAGTGTAAGTTTTCAGGGTTAAGCAGTTTTCTGAAGAGATGAAAAGTCTCTGGTATTTCTTCCTTCATTCAAGTGAACTTTCTTTAAGCCCAAATCAAGGGACAAGGCATCTTGCCCGTTCTTAAAGCCTTTTCTCCTCGCCTTCTGTAGCCAGATATTGCTGTCTGCTTCTGTCCTCAAGGGATGGCTGAAACTCTGTACTTCTTTGTGCCTTGGTACAGGCGCTGACTGAGCTTCAGTACAGAACAGAGTTAGATAATTTAGTTTGTCGGTGGAGCTTAATGGGCATTCTTACCTGGTGTTTTCTTCTCTCACCTACCATAAAAATTGAACTGAAAGAAATTTCTTGAGAATCAACTTGAAGTACAATTAGAGAATTAAGTATTTCACCCAGTTATCTTTACCTTAGAGAGAAGATCTGGGGTTGAGATTTAGCCTCAGAACGTTGACATCACAAAATAGAACTTCGTGATCATCTTTCTTGGACAGCCTTGACATAGAGGTTGTGTTGAGTTAAAAGGGGATACAATCATTCATCAGAAAGACTAACTCAAAGTGTTGGATAAAGAAGGCTAAGTTTTTACTTGATTCATTAAATTTTATTTTAAAAAGAATCTGCTATTCTTCTGTCTTAGTATTCTTACTCTAAGCAGCTTATTAATTAAGAACAACTTTATTTTAATCTTAGAAGCTCAACAGCGTCTCCTGTTGGTGACAGTCTTTGCCCTAAGTGTGCACTATCAGCCTGTTGATGTCTCGTTGGCCATTTCCACTGGTCTGCTAAATGTGCTATCACAGCTGTGTGGCACAGACACCATGTTAGGACAACCACTGCAATTGCTGCCCAAAACTGGTATTTCTCAGCTCAGCACAGCTTTGAAAGTAGCCAGTACAAGACTGCTTCAGATCTTGGCTATCACCACAGGGTAAGTATGGAATGCTCCCTTGCTTTCAGAAAAGTTAATTGTTAAGCTTTTCGGCACCCTTTAAAAATAACTTTTCTTTTGTGTGAGCTTTCTTTAGGACAGTAAATGTTGTTCCGATGCGTATAAGTGAAGGGGGGTGGGGGAAAAGTGTAGTCATGTTGTTCATAAGAAAGATGCACATAGTACTGATAAATGTTGTTAAAATGTGAGGTGCTTGTACCATAATAGTTAGAACTTCATGGTCTGTAAACACTGGCTTCTCGTGTTCCCCATTTTTTAGCTTGGCTTTGTATCTAGATCTGTTCAGTTGATAGGACGAGGCTTCCTCCTGCTACATAAAAGTAATTTATGTAAAAGCGATACCAGTAATGTGGTGGTGGTTCTTTCTCCCCTAGGAAGTACTGGAAAAGTATCCTTAGATTCCAAAGACTGGACAGTTTTAAAGTGTCCTAAAAATAGGGTTCGAATAAGAGTCATCTGCCAAGCATATGGTGGAGGATGAGGAAAAGTAACCTACTGCAACAGAATGGATTAAAATTGGGGATTTTAGGCCCAGTTTTCACTTGCACTTAGTTTATAGTTGTGTCTTTATGTTATTGTTCGTTGGATCACCTCTCACGTACTCTTTATTTTGCTTTTTTTGTGTGTGTGTATAGAACCTATGCTGACAAACTGAGCCCAAAGGTGGTCCAGTCTTTGCTGGATTTATTATGCAGTCAGCTGAAGAACTTGTTATCACAAGCTGGTGTGATGCTTATGGCTTCCTTTAGAGAAGGAGAAGGTGAGGAAGATGAAGTAGAGTCAAAAAAGGCAGATTCAAATGGGGATACTGAAAAAAGAGATTTCAGAGGTAATTATCTTGCATAATTTCTGTTACAATTTTGAAATACCAGAAAACATAATAAAACAAACACTGAATACTGAGACTCCTCACCAACTCTGCTGTATTTGATTATTGTTCAGTCATTCTTAACTTTGTAAATTAGGTTAAAGTCATTGACTAATTTTGTGCTCAGTTCATATTTATATAGACTTGATAGAGAAATCAGTTTAAATGTAGGAACAAGTCGAGAATAAGAATTGTTCCATCTGATTTGGAATTAGGAGGAGAATACTGTTTTCCTTGAAAAATGACTTATTGGTAGTAGTGTTTTTCGTAAATACTGTCATAGGAATTTAATGAAAACTTCTAATTCAACTTCCTAGCTGCCCTCCGAAAGCAACATGCAGCGGAACTGCACTTAGGAGACTTTCTTGTTTTCCTACGTAGAGTTGTGTCTTCAAAAGCAATTCAGTCAAAAATGGCCTCTCCAAAGTGGACAGAAGTACTTCTTAACATTGCTTCTCAGAAGTGTTGCTCAGGTATGATCTTTTCAAAATGTGCTCAGTGGTTACTTGTATTTCTGTCGTGCAGTTCCTAAAAATAGGTCCTGTTAGAAGATGTGTTACATAGTGAACAACTACAACTAACTTCAGTAGCTGTACACAAGTTACACTGTGGAGCGTTGTGGACTGTTGGCATGCAGCTGACATCGTAGGTGCATGCCTGATGCAGAAGTCACTTTCAGATTTTTAACACATTGTTTCATCTTTAGGAGTTCCCTTGGTTGGCAACTTGAGGACTAGACTTCTTGCACTTCATGTCCTAGAAGCTGTATTACCTGCTTGTGAATCTGGCGTTGAAGATGATCAAATGGCTCAGGTCTTTATATTTTGTTAAAAGGTTTTACACCTGTTTGTTCAAAAAGTGTCATTAAACCTTTAAATGTTTCATAGGTTTGTTCAGAATCCAAATCAAGTGAGGCTGAGCATGGTTATTTGCTTATCTAAGAGCATGAAATATTTTGACATTTATACTTACCAAGCAAAGTAGAACAATATAATATTATTTGTTGTCCTGATGTTGGATTTAAAATGATCTGAATTATATTCTAATACACCAGGTTGTTGAACGATTGTTCTCACTTCTGTCTGACTGCATGTGGGAGACTCCAATAGCTCAGGCTAAACATGCAATTCAAATAAAGGAAAAAGAACAAGAAATGAAGCTGCAGGTAATGAACCCTCTACTTTCTCTCTTGTCTGGATGCAGCTGAGTTACATTTTCCACAAATATTTTGTCTTGTTTTTGGTAGAAGCAAGGAGAGTCTGAAGATGAAGATGAGAATCTTCCCATACAGGAAGTGTCCTTTGACCCAGAAAAAGCTCAGTGCTGCATAGTAGAGAATGGGCAGATTCTCACTCATGGAAGTGGAGGTAAAGGATATGGTTTAGCATCCACTGGAGTTACTTCTGGGTGTTACCAGTGGAAGGTATGTTGCATAAAACATCTTAACTTAAAAAAAATAGTAACTTCTCTCTGTTTTGGAAGTAAACTATGATTTATAAACAACAGCTACCTATGTTTTTTCTCTTACAACAACATTCTTGAGAAATGACGTTTTGGCAGTATTAGGTTTGTGGTTGGACTCAATGATCTTAAGGGTCTTTTCCAACCTTTCCCTTCTGTGATTTTTCAATCCAAAGTGAAGAGTTTGTGGCTGCTTTTGAGTGCTGCCATTTGGGTATTTCATTACATGGATTGGAGACTGAATATATGTTACATATTTGTATATATGTGTATATATATATATTTGTATATATGTAACATTTATTTGTGTTTGTACATGTCCCTAGGATCCACACTCAGCACAAATGTGCATTGTCTTGCAAAAGTTGCCTACTGAAATATGTAGACTTTGATTTTTTTTTCTTTAGAAAAACACTTAATGAAACGCTTTGTTTTGCAAGAAAACAAAATATCAGCCTGACTGACAAGACAGTTTTAATACATCATCTGGAGTAATTTTTTTAGGAATAGAGGTACATACACAGCTCTAGTGTTTGTTAGTTACATCTTTGAGCATCGCAGTTCTTTTTTTTAACTTGAATCTGTGTAAATCATGGTGAACGTGAAGAGTAAAGCTTAGTTATTTATTTAATATTTTTAGTGCTTGTAACCCAACCGCTCAGTTTGTACATTTTGAGTCTGGGAAAAACCCAACTTCTTCGTGTATTTATATACAGTTTTCTTAATTACTGGTATGTTAGGTTTAAATGACTTGTTAATGACTGACCGTTTACATCAAGATGATGGTTTAGAAGTGGAACTTGGTTTTAGCTTATTAGCTTATTATTTTATTTATTAAAAGCTTCTGAGTGAAACAGTTAAAAGTATACATAAGTATGTGAAAGGAACATTTTCATTGCTCTGTGTTAAAATGGATAGTCTTGACTTTTTTCCCTGTTTGCTTGTTTTGTTTTTCCTGCTAGTTCTACATTGTGAAGGAGAATCGAGGCAATGAAGGCACATGTGTAGGAGTTTCTCGCTGGCCAGTACATGATTTTAACCATCGCACTACCTCAGATATGTGGCTGTATAGAGCCTATAGTGGTAATCTTTATCACAATGGAGAACAAACTTTGACTCTGTCCAGCTTTACCCAAGGAGATTTCATCACATGTGTATTAGATATGGAAGCAAGAACGATTTCCTTTGGTAAAAATGGAGAGGTATTTAACTTTAACTATTTTTCTTGAGTATTTTGCAACGGTAATTTGGCAAGGATATTTTATATAAAGCTAAGTGTGTTTTATATACAAGGATATTTTATATAAAGTTAAGACACGTTACAGTTTCAGTATTTACAAGGATTACAATGCAGGTGTAACTTTGCCACATTTAATACTTCTGCATCTTAAGTCCGGGGGTTTGTTCTGTTTTGTTTTTAACTAGGAACCAAAACTAGCTTTTGAAGATGTGGATGCAGCAGAGTTATATCCTTGTGTTATGTTCTATAGCAGCAATCCAGGAGAAAAGGTAACTTTAAGTGTTAATCTGCACAGGTGTACTGGTTTTGGCTGGGATAAAGTCAGTATTCTTCATAACAGCCTGTACAGTGCTATGTCTTGTGTTTATGACTAAAACAGTGTTGATAATGCACAATGTTTTAGCTATTGCTGAACAGTTTACGGACTATCAAAGCTTTTGGTTTCTCATTCAGTCTCTCTCACTCTCTCCCAGCAAGTAGTTTTAGGGGGTGGGCAAGAACCTGGGAGGGATTGCATCCGGTCAGCTCACTTAATGACCAGACATAGTGACTTAGGGGTGTACCATACAACACAACATCATGCACAGCAGTGGTACTGCAGGAAGTTTGCCAAGGGTTTCTGTTGCTCGGGGACTGTCTGGGCATTGATCAGCTGGTGGTGAGCAATTGCATTTTACATTGGACTTTGTTTTGTTTTGGTTTATTTTGTCTTTTTTTTCCTCTCTATTTATGAAACTTTCAGTCCATGGACTGCCTCACTTTTGCCTTTCTGATTCTCTTCCTCATTCTGCTTGAGGGAGTGATTGAGTGACTGTGTGGGGCTTAGCTGCCTTACTGGTATTAACCCTCAAGAATAGATCATAAGTTGATCCTTTCTCTTCTGTTTTTCTCTGTGTCAATGTTATGGATGTTGGGGTTTTTAGGGGGTAGAGGTGGTAGCTAACAAATGCTGAGAACGTCCCTGATTATTTATTTTGAGTTATGACACACATCACACTACATTACTTGCACACTAGGTAGACTCTTCGTGAATTCCTGTATTGTGCAATCTATTGTAAATTTAAAATGTATTTTATTATTTAGAATTAATGTACATACTTAATGTTCTACACACAAAATTGTGTTCTGCAGAAACCAGGGAGAAGGTAGTGTTACAAATTCCAGGTAGTCTTATGTGTGAAACCATGTAATTTCAGCGTCCTTGAGTTTGGAGGGATGCAGTTTTGATCAGTGTTAAGGGGGAGTGAAAAAATATAGACAGTGCTAGTGATTTTTTTCTATTCACCAGTAGACTCCTGTATTTATAATACTTCTAAACTTCTAAACTGTTCTCTTTAAACACTTAGGTGAAAATCTGTGATATGCAGATGCGTGGTACACCAAGAGATTTGCTGCCTGGTGACCCCATCTGTAGTCCTGTTGCTGCAGTGCTGGCAGAAGCCACTATCCAACTCATTCGTATCCTTCATCGCACAGACCGTTGGACACACTGCATCAATAAAAAAATGATGGAAAGACTGAATAAAATCAAAATGTGTCTTAAAGAAGCAGGCCAAAAGCTGAAGAAAAGTCGTTCAATTCAAAGCCGAGAAGAGAATGAGGTGAGAGAGGAGAGAGAAAATAAAGAGGAGGAGAAAAGCAAACTTAGTAGGCATGGTCTGGCTGACCTTTCAGAACTGCAGTTGAAGACGCTCTGTGTGGAAGTGTGGCCTGTTCTGGCAGTAATTGGTGGAGTTGATGCTGGTCTTAGAGTTGGAGGTCGATGTGTACACAAGCAAACTGGACGTCATGCCACCTTGCTTGGAGTAGTGAAGGAGGGCAGTACATCTGCCAAGGTCCAATGGGATGAAGCAGAGATTACTATCAGGTATAGTATGCTGTTTTCTTACATTTTTTATAATCTGGTGGTGTTTTGTGCTTGGAAATCTTCAGAATTAACATCCGTTTTTCATTATATGCTGATCAGTTTTTTTAAGGTTAGACTAAAAAATTTGGCTTTTTAAAACAAACAATTATTATCAGTTAAATTTTTATGCTACCTAGTAATAAAATACCTTGTATATCAAAAATATAATTGGTAGTTTTGAATTGATGAGCATCATCAGCTTCCTTAGATTTGACCTCTAGGTTTCAGAGTTGGGATGTGACCAACTTGCCAGTTTTTCTAGGTTTGAGATGAGCATTGCTTGTTTTAGCATTGGTATCTGACCAATCTAACTAGACCTTACTAATGTCTTAAGTTACTGCGGCTGCTTGGTTATGTCTGTATAGAACACAGATTTGTACTGGAAGTTAGTGCAGGCTTTGGTTGTAAATGGTGAACCCAGCTCTGAAGAGAGACCTGATTCAGTTTATTGGAGTTGAGAGCCGGTGTCTTTGCATTGCCATTCCCTTCTTAGGGGACTGGAAATTGCTCTGTGGGGATTTTGAGGAGTAAAGGTCAGGAGATGGGAGGATTCTCTCCTCTTAATGGTGGTATTCAAATTAATGCTGCCTTGAAGTAGTGTTTGGTCCTTCTCTGCCCTGCCTTAGAAAGCTAAAGGAATGCCCTGCATTAGATGTTAACGCTCTGGAGTTGTTGTTCTGCAGATGATGGCAAGAACTGGGGAGGAGGCAGGAAGGAGGTACTCTATTTTTTCCTTGCCTGTCTTGCAGGCATGCCTTCAAATGGAAGGCACTTGGAAGGAAGCTCTGAAATGAAGCTAGGAGCTTCTCTGGGCTCTCTGGTGCTCTTGCAAGAATTGACTGTGTTTTTGTGTGGAGAAGATTTTGTTCACTAAATTTCTTAAGCTCCTTATGGCTGTAGTTGAACTGCAATCATCTGGGGGAAATTGAGCAGTCATTTTTTTTGCCACCAGTTACAATTATGTTCTGAACACACCAAGGTCAGTTCAGCTCTTAGAGCTGTTGCAACATTATGCCTGTTTTGTCTTTATACAAAGGCTGTTCTCACTTTAACTAAATATGCTGAAGTGCAATTGATTGTCAAATTTAGTTCCAGATAGCAGTTCTTTCAAGTATGCCCAACTGACAAATTCCTAAAATAATTTGAAATATTGAGTGAAGTGGTACAGTGCTTGAATCCAGACAAGCTCTTGGTAATGCACTGAATTAAGTTCAGAATGTATCTCCTCAATTAGAAACAGGCTTTCATTCTTAGACAGAAGTTTACGTTATAAGATGGGAAAATATTTTGGGATAATAGAAGGAAGATTTAAAAGTCTTTTATCTGCTGGATGTATGGAATATAGATGATGTATGGAAATACAGGCTGGTGAATTTTTGTCCTGCTTAGAGTGAAAATTAGTCAAATATAACAGTCCTAAATATTAAAGAAAAAAATTTTCATGGAATAGAGATGAACAGGTAGACAGTCATATATTATATTATCATATATTATGTGTGTGTGTCTTGTTTTCAGACCTGTGTTTTTAAAAAGTCACTCTCCTCTCTAGGTAATCTGGTCTGGCATAACCAGAGACAAAATTATTGTAAGCCATCAGTAGTGTCCTCCTTGTAATGAATAGTTGAACAGGAGTGTGATGTCAATCAAAGCTTTTCCTTAAGGTGAAAAAAGTTCAGGAGTGTTATCTTTCTGAGCTTTTATACCTGTTCACAAATTCAGCTCAGGTATGATAGTAAATTTGGCTTACAATAGTTTTTCTCAGTAGAAGTCTGTGACATATTTCTAAATAATAGAGCAGAAACCTCTGTCAGCACAAAACTGATAGCTTCTGTGATGCTTCTGGGTTTTAATTATTGTTGTTGAAAACCTGTGCATGCTTTGTTGCCTCTGCTCTGATACCATATCTCCCCATTTTCTGATCATAACCTCATTTTCCTCTGTTTACATTTAAGTTTTAGAATTGGTTTATTTTATTAAATATATTTTACATCTTACTTTGCCTACATTATTTCCTGTACTTTCCTCCTGTCTCTCCCTCACTTGCCTTTTCCTGTGTCATTCTGATCTTTATTAAAGCTTCCCAACTTTTTGGTCGCCTAGTGATACTCCACTGTATAATCTGGAGCCCTGCGAACCACTGCCTTTTGATGTTGCAAGATTTCGTGGGCTGACAGCTACTGTGTTGCTGGACCTTACCTATCTGACGGGTATCCATGAAGATATGGGAAAGCAAAGCACCAAGAGACATGAGAAAAAACACAGACATGAATCTGAAGATAAAGGGGAAGTGGACCAGAAAATGGAGGGTGACGGTGGATCAGATATAAGACTAGGACAAACTGCTGATGATATCAAAGGACATAGCGCTACAAGCTCTAAGTCAGAAAATGAAATTGCTTCTTTTTCCTTAGAGCCATCAACACTAGGTATGGAATCCCAACACCAAGCTGCTGAAGGAAGAAAAAAGAATCACGAACATACTCCAAGAAATCACGATATAGTGCAGTCAGAAATCAGAGCGGTGCAGCTGTCTTATCTTTATCTTGGTGCTATGAAGTCACTTAGTGTTCTTCTTAGTTGCAGTAAATATGCTGAACTACTGTTAATACCAAAAGTCCTGGCAGAAAATGGTCACAACTCTGACTGTGCTAGTTCTCCCGTTGTTCATGAAGATGTAGAAATGCGGGCTGCCTTGCAGTTCCTGATGCGACACATGGTGAAACGGGCAGTCATGCGTTCACCGATTAAAAGGGCGCTAGGACTGGCGGATTTGGAAAGAGCGCAAGCCATGATCTACAAGTTGGTGGTTCATGGGCTGCTGGAGGATCAGTTTGGTGGCAGACTTAAACAAGGTATGTTTTCAAAATTACGGAAGCACATTGCTAAATTGTTTTTTAAGTTTCTGTTACTAGTAATGCTGATAATACCAACAGCAATCTTGTAATTGTTTTGTAGTGGTTGTACTTCAGAGGAATCTTAATTGGACAGAAATGTTACAAAGATGTTTTACTGTTTTGTAGCTACAGTACTGATGTTTTACCTGTTCCCCAATGCCTTATTTTAATAAACGTGAATGCGTCTCAATCCGAAATAGAAGAGTTTAATTGGTCTTTAATACTTTCTAAAAATGAGCAGTTCTGTACGTAGTTGTCAGAAAGATTTATGTGTGACGTGAATATCATGAAGTTCACTGTTGTTAAATGTCACTGTGTGCAGTTGTGTTCACAGATGATGTTGAGTACGTGTATGTTCAGGGTGGAGATAACCTGAGTTTCTGTCTGTGAAAAATCTCGAAATCACTTGTGGGGCTTTGGTTTTGGGGTTTTTTCCCTGATTTGGGACGCTTTTTTTGTTTTGTTTTCCTTTTTCCTGAGATATTTGGCACTGCTGAAAGGAAAATATATATCATTCCTTCCTAAAAATACATGTATAACAGTCTACATCTTCAGGGAAACAATTTAAATCAGTTTAAACAAAGAAAAATACCTAGATTATTAAAGCTAATTACTGTGCTATCTGGTTCTTTACTATCCTAAGGGCTTCTTCTAAACCCACCAAAAAATCCATTTTGAAAATCTGTTACTTACACAGCTGAGTTTAAAATAGCTCTATAGTTAATCGGCTTCATTTCCATGTCTGAGACCTCTTTCCCTTTTACCTGAGAATAATCCTAGCTCTTACAGTTATAAATCTAAATCTAAATAGCATAAGATCTAGCCAAGCAAATGGCTTGTGTTATCATCTGGAAAGATTTGTTTACTATTTACCTTGTGTCAGTTTGACAACAGCAAGAGCCAGTAGACTTTATATAGGTCCATGAGTTATTGGCAGAAGTGTTTGTATCATGTGTATTTCTTTGGCGGGAATTTTAACTATTGTAATTTTTCAAAGTTTAGCCGCAGCTACTACTTTGCTTTACACGATTATATTAATGTTCTTGTAACATCCTTTTTTTTTTTCTTTTTTCCTTATTTTTCTTCCCAGAAGTAGATCAACAAGTGGAAGAAGGTGATCAGTCTCAGCAAGCCCAAACACCAGTTACAACCAGCCCTTCTGCTTCTAGCACAACATCTTTCATGAGCAGCTCTCTGGAGGATACAACCACTGCTACTACTCCAGTAACCGATACTGAAACAGTTCCAGCTTCAGAGTCACCTGGTGTTATGCCTCTCAGTCTTCTTAGGTAAAATTTCTTTATTTTCAGCATATATAATTCCAGGAGCATTGGGAACCGATTGTGTGGTTCATATACGATTTATATCTTCAGCTCTCAGAGTCTTTGGAAACGTTAATGTTTGTATTTACTGTCAAGAACTGTCTCTGCACAGGACAGAGTTTAGTTCGTTACTTTGCCTTGCAGGACATACATTACTAGAAATAAAAAGTTACTAAGCCTTTAATCTACGCTGTATATATATGTCACATCTGAATTCTTCAAGACGAGAAAATACCTTCCTTATGTTGTCCTTCAGTTCTCATGTTCATTTGATATAGTTTAATTTTAAGATCTTTACAGTTCTGTTTTATTAATGAATAGTTGCTGATTCTTAACCTAGAGTAGGCCTTAGCTTATATGTAATGTCCTGCAAGGTAACATCTCATTTCATCCTACCCTCACATATTGCAATGGAAGTGAGACAGAGCCATAGTTAATCTGTAGAGGCTATTTGTGATGTAGAATAAGATATGCTTTACATTGAATAGAGTCATATTCTGAGTTTATTAATTCTGTTGATGTATCTGACCTCTATTCTTAGAGGCATTGGAGGTATAATTTGACAAAAGCCAGAGAAATGTCGTATTACCAAGACAATAAAAGTGAAAATACTCACCTGATTTATTAGTCAGGCTGAGTGCTCAACAAAGTGGGGAAATAGGAGGAGTGTTTACTTCTCTTTTATCTCCTAGGTCAGCTCTTGGTCTATGAGGGGCTTTTTAGGTGCGTACTTTAGAATTTAACTTTCCAGACAAAGGTGGTAGGAATGAGCTGTTCTGGTAGGGTTTTTATGCTTACCCCAATATACCTATTGCAGCTTACCCTTACAAAACTCAATTGCTGTAAAGTATAACTTGCCAAGTGCACTCTAGTTTGGTATATTTCTTGTGTCAGGCCTTTTTCAACATAGCTCTTCTTAACAAACATGTATATTGTTCTTTTTTAAAGGCAAATGTTCTCGAGTTATCCTACCACAACTGTACTTCCGGCACGGCGCGCTCAGACTCCTCCAATATCTTCTTTACCAACATCTCCCTCAGATGAAGTTGGACGGAGACAAAGTCTGACTTCTCCTGATTCCCAGTCTGCAAGGCCTGCCAATCGTACAGGTACACTTGTGGTCGATATAGATAGAAATGTAGATGTGTTGGTAAATTTGCAGAAGTTTTTAAGTCATGGAAAACTATCAGAATTTCTTTTTCATGCAGCCTCACATGCAAAGCATTGTTGAAAAACTTTTCCTAACTCTCTTAGGACAAAAGCTGTAGAATGGATTACAAACTATGTGTATAAAATGAGAATGCAGTATTATTGGTAATTACTTCAATCTGTTAATCTGATTTGGGCGTTTTTCCTTGGTTGCGTGCCACTGTTTAGTGCACTGATTTTCTAGTTTTTGATAGACCATACACCACACAGAAAACAAGAATTGGTTTGTTTTGTGATACATTAGTATATGTCCTTCCAATTAATCTTGTTTAAGAGATACAATGGGCTGTCCAACCTTTATGGGCTCCTCATGCTGCTGTTTGGAATAATGTGAAAGGTAATGGGAGGCTTCTCTTCATGGAAGTTTTATTACAGCCTGCACTGTTCTACTCAAAACAGAAACTTGCTCTATTCCAGCATACATACAGAATGCAATAGGTAGGGGACTGAGCAAATTGTTGTGTGAGAAACTTGAGCTTCCAGAGAGCACAGATTGTATTGTAATTGCAGGTGTTGTAATGCAAGGGAGATAATAATAAAAAGAAAAATACACGTCCATATGTATGTGTGTTAATGTGTATAATATGTATATACATACATACATACATATATATATATCTCATATATAGAATGTGTATGTATTACATTAATAGAAAAAACTGGGTTAAAGTATATTCTTCAAATTTCATTCTTGGTGCTGAGAAACAAAGTCCATTCTTTAAAATTCCATTTTGTTCTTGCTCTTGTATCCATGCTATTAGTTGGGTTTTTTGGTTGCTTCATTTGTTGCACAGCAACTTGTCTGCTCAATTTCTTTTTTTTTTTTTTTTACGAGTTGACTTGCTTGTATTCATGACACTGTCTTTACAATAGTGGTTTTTAGTGCGTTGTTGATGCCTTCATCAGACCTCGCTTTTCTGGTAAATTATAAGGAAATTGTGGGTTTTGGGCAGTACCTGAGCTTTTTAGTCCCTTGAAAGACTCTTTGCACAGAAGTATAGCCATCATCTGCAAAGAGGTTTTTCAGATACCTGTCACCAGCTTAGTTGAGGTCTATTCCTGTGCCTTAAGAGGAAGGTTTATTGGTGTCATAACATTTGGGAAGCTCGATGATTCAGACAAGGATAACTTTATCTAGTCTACCTAAATGTAAATCAAATAGATAATTTGACAGAGTTTAGATGGAAATAAACTTCTCAGAAATATCTTAAAATAAATAGTGCTTTTAGATATCACCAGGATCCTACTTGATTAAAGAGACGCTTGCATAATATATATGTTACCGGTAAGAATTGTCTGGTTTCATTAGAGAAAGTGTCTTTGTAAAAACTAGTAGAGAGGAAAGTTAAAGGCAGTTATTCCCTTATTTGAAGTTAATATATCCAAGTGAGGTCTAGTAAAGCAACACTAAAGAAAAATGTATGCACTTCACATTTAATGTTTTCTGTCTTTTAAGCTTTGTCAGATCCAAGCAGCCGACTTTCAACATCCCCTCCTCCTCCTGCCATTGCTGTTCCGTTGTTAGAAATGGGATTTTCCCTCAGGCAAATTGCAAAAGCTATGGAAGCTACAGGTAATCTATAACTAGAATTTTTCAGTTTAAACTGAAAAATTAGATCGATATGAAACACTTTTTTACAATGGAATGCTTATTTTTGAAGATTTATAACCACTTACAGGTGGAAAATCTATTTCTTTCACCATCTATGATATATTGCAATTTTAAAGTGTGATTTTCCTGCTTTCAGGTGCCAGAGGAGAAGCGGATGCACAGAATATCACTGTGCTGGCCATGTGGATGATAGAGCACCCTGGAAATGAAGATGATGAAGAGCCCCAGTCAGAAGGGACTGCGGATTCACGACATGGAGCAATAGTCTCTGGAAGTGGTGGAAAATCTGGTGATCATTTTTATTTGCAGTCACCAGGTGATATCCCTTCTGCTGATGCCACTGAAATGGAGGAAGGCTTTAGTGAAAGGTAGAATGTAGTTTTCTTTGAATTTCTTGTAATCTGTTGCTGAAACTGAAAATCTCAAGTTCATTGGTGCTGTCAGAACATTACTGTGTAATGCCACTTTTGAATTCTGTTACAACATGAGTAAAAGAAAAGATGCAATTAAGTTAGGTGTGCATGGTGCATTTACTTTCCAGCACTGTTTGTGCACAGATCTGGGGAAGAATGTAACTGAGTGCCCTTCCTTCGAAAAGTAGAGGAAAGAGGAATGAAAAAAATGAGGACATATAGCTTATGTTTTACCTAAAAGACCTAGAAATAAAGCAGCATTTTAGTGAATTTTTTTTTCCCTCAACTGTATGCATGAACAGGTATTTTTCTTCATTTTTCTTTCTTGTCCAGAGAGGATGAAACTGAATTGAAGTTTACATTTTCAGTCACTTTCATAACCTTATATCTGAACTGTCTATTAAACAGGGAGGAAAGGTAGTTGGTTTTCTTTTATTTTTAATTCTAAAAGTAATGGTTATACTTTTGAGTGACACCTCTAAGAATTATGCCAGCTTTGTTTTAATAGGGAGGATGACATTTTCAAGATGTATTTTGAGAACCCTTGTGTTTTTGTTCTTACTGAGGCGCTTATTTTTAAGTTTATTCTGTTACTTAGTCGCAGGTAAACTGTCATTGCACAGAGAACTCAGATTTCAGCTGGGAGAAATAAACTAAGCAACAACTGTTACTAAGTAAATTAACTTCATGTTTGGCAAAAGAGGGAATGACTGAGGCAGCAACAATAGAAACGTTGACTTTATTTCTTTTAAAAGGGAGAAGAATCCTAGTTTTAGCTGGTTTTAACATTGACAGCAAAAAAATGAGTGCTCTCCCATAATTTCTGCAATGCTTCGGCACTATGGAAGCAAGTGATAGGTGTTGACATTGCTGCGTATCATTTGTTTGACGTAAATATTGCAGTCAGAAAGACAGTAAATGTGTGCTGCAGTGGAACTGAAAATACTTGAATTCCAAATTCCCTTTTTTGCCTTTTGTGAAAGGAAGAAAATAAAAAAGCCAATAAATACGATACTAGTATTTTTCCCTTACTGTATGTGTTCAAAATGTGGTTTGATTTACCTGTAAATTATGAATTCTTGTAGCCCTGATAACATGGATCATGCGGATAATGCAGCTTCTGCGAGTGGACCTCCCTCTAGAAGTCGGTCAGCGGTAACGAGAAGACACAAATTTGATTTAGCTGCTCGAACGTTGCTAGCACGTGCTGGTAAGTATGCTGAAAGACTTCCAGGGTCATTGCTTACCAAGAGGAGGGGGATTGGTACTTTGCAGGAAAGTTACAGAACTCTCCTTCAAGTATGTGTATCAGTGTATATTTAACTTAAGTGGTTGTGTGGTAATAAGTACATTATGTTTAGCAGAAGAGTTAAAAACAAATTATTACATGCAAAATAAAAGTACTCTTTTTTTTGTTTTTGTTTTTTTTTTTACTTGAGCGGGGTTATACCGCTCTGTACAGGCCCACAGGAATCAGAGTCGAAGAGAAGGGATATCTTTGCAGCAAGATCCAGGAGCGCTTTATGACTTCAACTTGGATGAGGAGTTGGAAATTGACCTTGATGATGAAGCAATGGAAGCTATGTTTGGGCAAGACCTCACTAGTGATAATGATATTCTGGGAATGTGGATCCCAGAGGTACTGGATTGGCCTACCTGGGTGTGTGTGATTGCAGCGGGGGCTGCTTTAATTTACTGCTTTTTGCATGTTGAATTTTTAAATTTAAAGTAACATGTATATGCTTATAACCTGTTTGAAAATATTTTGCTAAATGCCAGCAGTGCTTAAAATCTTGTGTTCTGTAGCTTCACTTTTAGATTAATAATAGTGCTTTCTTGTGTCTTGTTACTCTGCACTTCTATATGTATATGCAAGATGAGAACAGAACTATATAAATGTTCTTTTGATGGTAGCACTTAAAAATCAGGTGTGCATCCTGGATTGCTCGGCTGTGTGGGATAAAAAGACAAGACTAAGCTTTTGTTTCCTAGTTACGATATTACCTGACTCTGATATGAAAGCAAGTTTTAGTATACAGATCGAATTTTTCAGAGAGGTTCTTTCACTGGACTATCATGATGAAATTACTGACTTGGGACAGAAATGTGATTACAGAAAAATGAACTCTATATTCAGGCAAAATCTCAGACTTTACTGACACAAATGATGATGGTTGTTGCTCAGTAAATGTGAAGTCCAGTTATCTGGAGAAAAAAAAGGATTCTTTTTTCTTTGTTGGACCTAGTTTTAGTCAACTTCTGAGGAGAACCAGGTAACTTAAACACAGCATTGAATGTGAACTAGCAGAGTAGTTTGTGAGAAATTATACTGTCAAGAATTTTGAGTCAGATCTGAAATGAAATAGGAAAATCTCATCCTGTGAAACTTCTGAATATTTTTCCTGTTCTGAGATAGTCTGCTCTTCATTATATCATAAATTGTCTATTTCTGCTTTGTTTTTCTGCAAGTTAGCCATATAAATATCACTCTGTGTGTGTAACAGCAATGGGCAGGAACATCCACCTAAAATACCTGCTGTATTTTATATCTGATATGAAGATATTTATTCTGTACAAATAACATGTGAAAATCTTACTATGCAGCATGTTTGTGAATCTGAAGACAGAGAAGAAGTAGTGGTTTGTGAACTGTGTGAATCCAGTGTTGTCAGCTTCAATCAACACATGAAAAGAAACCACCCAGGCTGCGGCCGCAGTGCAAATCGCCAGGGCTATCGTAGCAATGGTTCTTATGTAGATGGATGGTTTGGTGGTGAATGTGGAAGCGGAAATCCTTACTATTTGTTGTGTGGCATCTGCAGAGAGAAATACTTAGCTCTGAAGAGTAAATCTAAAACGTCAACTTCTGAAAGGTACAGAAATACAACATAGTGAAATACTCTGTGGAAAGAAAGGAAGCAACTAGCATCAGCATTTTACAAATTTGATTGAAGAAATCAAAATTACGAGCATCATTTTTCTTTATTTTAACTGAGGCTTAAAATAATTCTCTGCATTCAACAAAAGCAGACTAATGCAAACAAGACATTTCATTGTCTTGATATTTCTACTTTTTAAATTAAAAACAAGGAGGTTTTTTTCTTGCGATGTTGCCTACTCTTGTTGACTTCTGAAAACTTCCTTTTCAGTTTTGTCTGGCAGTTCCATTATTTTTTTGAGTCTTTCTTAAGTTAGTACTGCAAAATGCTTCCCCCCTGCACAGACACTTTTAGAAGCCCTTTTATTTATTTCTCTGCTACCAGCCTTGTCCAGAAATAATATATGCATTGACCCAATAGTAAAGTAACTTAATAGTAAACCAAGTTTAAAATTATTATGCATATATGTAAAATATTAGAGCCATTCAATGACTTTGTTAATTTATTTCATACAGGTACAAAGGCCAGGCTCCTGATTTAATAGGTAAACAAGACAGTGTCTATGAAGGTATGTTTTGAAGTTGCTGAAGATATTAAATACTTTGCACTTGCATATTGTTTTATTCCTTTTCCCATGAACATGAAGGTGTACTTTAAAGTCTTCTTCAGACTAGGTGAAGTATTTGAATTTTTTTTTTTTAGTTCAAATGGAAAAAAAAAATCCGTGAAGCTTTTCCCCATGTCTTTCATTTAAGTAGCTGAAATGGCAAATGCTTGACTTTGGGTGATAAGGTATCGTTGGTAAATGTTTTCATTTACCAGAACTGCATATACAAAGCCTTACGTTCAGCTGCCTTTGTAGGACAAGTCTGCCATTAGGCTTATTCTGACCTTTTCTGCCTTTGTACTAGCTGCCAGTGTCCCCAGGATGGCGTTCACTTTAAACAGAGTATTTCTAGTGACTGTAGAAAGCCATCCCCAGATGATTCTTTGATTCTGAGCCTTTCTGTAGCTTATATGGTCACGATGTTATGATTTACAGCATTTGCCTATCTAAGACTAAATGAGGGCTGCAGAACTTTACAGCAAGTTCATCTTCCAATCAATAGAGACTGTTCAGATTTTACTGTACGTGGAGTGAAATAGAGTGGGAGGGATCAGTAAATGTAAGTGTAAATGGTTGGGAAGTGAATGGAATGCATAAACAAATTGCAGTTGTACTGCCTTTTGTCTTTTTTTCTCTCTTTCGTTTTTTTTCCTCTTTTTCTTCCTTTTTTTTTTCTTTTTCCTTTTTTTTTTCCTTGGGAAGGGAAAACCAGCTGTTTTGATGCTTCAGAGAATCTTCCATAAAAATTCTCTGCAGTAGAAGTAAAGGTCAAATTTAATGGGCAGGGGCAAGAGCAGGATTTTGGTTTTCTGTTTTATGAAGTTCTATCTATGTCAACATCAGAAGATGAAATTTTAAGTCTACTATGTTGCAGGTTACAATCTACATTTCATACCCTGTATTGTTTTTTTAATTAATTGAAATTAATTAATATTTTAGCTTTTGTAACCAAGTCTAATCATATTTCTCCAATTCTAGAAGACTGGGATATGTTAGATGTAGATGAAGATGAAAAGCTGACAGGAGAAGAGGAGTTTGAATTACTGGCTGGACCTCTTGGGTTAAATGATCGACGTATTGTACCTGAACCTGTACAGTTCCCTGACAGTGACCCTTTGGGTGCTTCAGTTGCAATGGTGACAGCCACCAACAGTATGGAAGAAACATTGATGCAAATAGGTAAATTTGAAATCGGTTTCATTCAAAGAATGAATACCTCCCCTTTGGTATGATTTTTGTAGGGGTGATGATGAAATATTTTGACGGTCTCTCCTGCATCCCCCCATGAGGAAGTGAAGACAGGGTGTGAAATTGTCCTTTTGCTATAGCGGCGTTAGAGAGAGAGGAGTGTGAAGCATTTCTGTTAGCAGAAGGCATGAGGTTTTGATTTGCTAATAAAACCCTGACCGTAGTCCTACAATGGATGTCAGTAGCATGTTCTGCAGAACTCAGAGATGGATTTAAGTTGGGACTTACTGATAATGCGGTTGAAATGCAGGTTCAATACTTAAGTTTGTAGGGCGCTCTAATAGAAGAGGGAAACAGAGGAGTTAATGTTAACTTGAGTATTGTCAGGCTGTGCTCATCTAGCTTTGAAGGTAGGGAATAATTAATTTATGGAGTGTATTTTCCTCTGTCATCACTATAGTTCTGTAGGTATGAAATGTTGAAAAATTTGAGTAATTTGCAAACTTAGACTAAATTTGCTACTGTGCTTATTACTACATGATAATGTTTTGTGTTTGTTTAAACACTAACAAAAATCATTATTATTTCCAAGGCTGTCATGGCTCTATAGAAAAGAGTTCTTCTGGCAGGATAACCTTAGGAGAACAAGCAGCTGCTCTAGTAAATCCACACGACCGTGTTATGGCTCTAAGAAGAGTGACAGCTGCTGCCCAAGTCCTCCTTGCAAGAACTATGGTTATGAGAGCACTCTCACTTTTGTCTGTCAGGTTTGTAGCACCTTCAGCAACACTTCCACCTTTCCGTTTGGAACCGGTTATCAGGTTATGTTTGATAGAGATACAGTTTTAAGCTATTTGGGAAGGTGATTCTCATTTTATGTACTTACATTATACTATTAAGAGAAAAAATTCTGTTGATTTTGTTATTTCCAACCCTGTCTTCAAACCTTTTGAAAGGAACTTCTGCATCTCATATGGAAAGTGAACTCCAGTAGTGTTAGCCACTCAGAATGTAACGATGCTGCGTTGTCAGTGAGGATTTTGTTCAAGACAAGTATTAAAACTTAGAGGTAAACATTAGATGAAAGAAGCAGGAGTTGATGAGATATGAGGATTTAAAAACTGGCTTTGCACAGAGTGCCTGTGCAGCTCTGAAGACATCACAGAGATCTGACATGTACATGTGCATATTGTCATAGCATAACTCTAAACATGAATTATCCATATAACTTTATGAGTGATTCCAGGTAAATTGGTGGATTTTTTGCTAGGGCAAGTCTGCAATGTGTTTTTCTTCAGCTTAAAAGGAGTGGAGAGGCTGCAGCTCCATTTCTGTTTTTTCTCCTTCCCCCTACATGGTAACAATGTCTAGCTAATCAAACAGGCAGTGCTCACTAATGCTTTGGGAATATCCAAGCATAACTTTCCTTTAAAATGTACTAACAAAACCAAGAACATTTATTTTCATTTTTTACAGTGGTTCCAGTTGTAGCCTGGCAGCTGGCCTTGAATCCTTGGGATTAACAGATATCAGAACTTTGGTTCGTTTAATGTGCCTCGCTGCAGCAGGGAGAGCAGGCCTCTCCACAAGTCCATCCACTGTGTCAAGTTCAGCGGAGAGATCTAGAGGAATACACAGCAAAACAAGCAAGCCTATATCTTGCCTTGCCTATCTGAGTACAGCGGTAGGCTGCTTGGCATCCAACGCTCCTAGTGCTGCGAAACTGCTGGTACAGTTATGTACGCAGGTAGGACTGTCATTTCAACATAAATATTTATATTAAACTGCTTATACAATGAAGCAATCCATTTTGTACATACTGATCATTTGTGCTTTTATCTTCTGAACTGTGATGAGAGTGCCCTCAGTTTGAGAATGTCCTTCGAGTTCTTGGCACAAGAGTGTATTTTATTGTTGGTAAAAGTAAAGTAATTTTAAATTTTTTTGCTGAGTACTCTTTTCAAGTGGAGAAAAATGGATGTGTTTTTTGTACTGATGGGCTTTTCTGTGAAAGTTTTGGAGTTTTCAATTGAGTCAGCTCTGTGGATGTACAAAAACATCACCTACAGCTCTGAACGTGCAGCAGGGTTTCATATGTATCAGGAAACTTATAAACAGTCAGAATAATTAATTGTTCTTTCTTTTGAGTTTGAAGAAATTAGAGTGTTGAATGGGATGATGGATTTTATTATGTGTTGTTGATTTTTATCCTACCACCAGGTGCATAACTTAGTAAAAAGCTCTGTAAGCTCCTAAGTTCTTGCTTGTATTCTTGGTAACTTGATATGGTTTTTTTTCCCCCCCTTTTTCTCTGGATCTGGATTGTTGGTTCCAGACCAGATATTCCCCAGGACAGAAGACTTAAATTTCTTATTGTACGTGACCTTTGTCTGTTAAAATAAAAGTGGTTGGGAGTTGAGAACTTCTTATAAATAAATCTTTAAGACTCTGCATGCTTGGTTCAACTAAAAATGTTTTCCAAAATTGATTTTTCTGTTTGTTCTGGTTACTTACTGTCTTTAATTATTTATTTTTAGAATTTGATTTCTGCAGCAACTGGTGTAAACTTGACAACAGTTGATGATCCTATTCAGCGAAAATTTTTGCCAAGTTTTTTAAGAGGAATTGCGGAAGAAAACAAACTTGTCACATCTCCAAATTTTGTGGTTACTCAAGCGCTTGTAGCATTGCTGGCAGACAAAGGGGCCAAACTGAGGCCAAATTATGACAAAGCAGAAGTTGAAAAGAAAGGTATGATATAGCTTTGGTTTTAAGTGTTAGTGATTAAATCTTCAATTCCTCATTTACGTATAAGGAGAGACTTGCCTGAATAATTCATAAATATAGTCTCAAAAATGTATAAAACTTGTTTTAATCAAAGTAACCTTATAGTTTAGGATACAAATTTTACTTGCTATTATGTAATAAGATTATATTTCTATCTTTTGCCATTTAAAAAGTTCTGAATGTCTGTGTATTCAAAGCTGTGTAGCTAAGATGTTCAGCCTTGGTTGTGCTGCCTAATGAAATTAAGGGGAGTAACAGTTAATTACTGCCACCAAAGTACTGTTCTGTCTCTGATGTAGAGAGTTGTGCTGCCTCTGCTGTGGGAGGTCAGCGAGCCAAAAAGCAGCTGCTGTGCCTTAGCACCAGGCTGTTGCTGTGTTAAGGGGAAGGAAGGCCATAGCAGTGACAGCAGCTTATCTCTGTCAGAGGAGACATTTTCCTGTTTAGAAAGCACTTGCTCTTTGAACAGCCGTTTTCTATATGGTAGGAATAAGGCTATTCATAATCCTTGAGGGTTACTTTTCTCTTCGTATCAGTGAAGTGTTTTTTCTATTAGTTAACATGATGGCAACGTTCTTATAAGATATTTGTTGATCTCTTTTTTTTTTCTGGAAATTATGGCTAATGCTGTGTTCATTTGTGTAATTCTGTTTGGTACTCATCTAGGCATCATCTCATTGTTTTGTTTAAGCAGGTTTAATTGCCCATTTGTATGCCCATCCTTCCTATGATCCTTCTGCTGTAGGCCCTCTGGAACTGGCTAACGCACTAGCAGCTTGCTGCCTCTCTTCAAGGTTGTCTTCACAACATAGGCAGTGGGCTGCTCAGCAGCTGGTGCGAACTCTTGCAGCACATGATCGAGATAATCAAACTATTCCTCAGACCCTCGCTGATATGGGGGGAGACTTACGAAAATGCTCCTTCATAAAATTAGAGGCTCATCAGAACAGGGTAAGCATTTCTCCCAAAACCGCATGAATTTTGATACTCTGTTTTGTAGAATACCAAAGAAGTAAAATACTACTATTTTACAAATACACTGACTGAAATGATTGCCCACAAGAAGTAATTTTTTGGTGTTAAAGTAAGTTACAACTTGAGGGTAACTCTGATGCAGAAGAATGCTTAGCTGCTTTGAAAATTCAATTAAAGGGAACATGAAAGTGTTCATGGTACATGCAGTCAGCAGAATCACCCTAAATCTTTCCTTAGGATAGATCTGAATTTGCATTAATTTTTCTGTTATAGTAGTTAACGTCTTTGTCCACTATTCTGTGCAATAGTGGCCTGTGGAGCATGGGTCTGAACGAAATGTAGCATCCTTATAAAGCGTGTTTAATTACAGTACACAGTACTGTGGAAGTAGAAAAATTTATTTGATGGCTACAGTATTTCAGTACTGTAGCTAGTGCTCTGTGCTACTGATTCATGTTTGCTTAATATTAGTGAAGAAACATACCTAAGCTCTGAATTCCAGTTTTGCCATAATTACTTGGGTATTTGTAGGTCATGACGTGTGTTTGGTGCAATAAAAAGGGACTTTTGGCGACCAGTGGAAATGATGGCACCATAAGAGTGTGGAATGTTACAAAGAAACAGTATTCACTGCAGCAAACATGCGTGCTCAACAAGCTGTAAGTTGAATTTTTATAATATTTAATTTAAGACATAATTTTGCAAGGCAATTAAATGAGCCAACCCTGCCATATCTCCTGCACTGACGTTTTCTCATCTTTTAGTCTGGGACTGTTGCTGTGTTTATGGCATGCAAAGTAAATTAAATAGCTTAAAACTGAAAGCAAGACGTACGTAACAAGGTGATCAAAGTCGGTATAAAGAGATTGCGTTCACGCTGTTTAAAAATATTGTGAATTAATTCATATAATTAATTTTTTTAAAAAAACTAATAAAAAAAAGAAACTGTAAGGGACCGTCATAACAAACGGGAATATCCCTCGAGTGGGTTCCAGGGGACAGTTCCAGCGTGTAACGTGATAGTTATGAGTGTGGTCAGTTTGAGAATGTGTGACCCTAGGAATTGGTGAGAGCGTCTAGGAAGTACTTCTGTGTCATTTGGATGTGTACAAAAGGGAAGAAAGAAAAAGGAAAGTTGAAAATCTAATTCTTTGGTACAGCTCATATGAGTTTAACTCAGGAGAGTGAAGAAATGATAGTGATGAACTGGAAGGTTGTTTCATGATTTCTTGGTGGTTGCTTTAGTTCTTGTTTGCTTGCTACTGCTAGATGCTGCCTTAAAAGGATTAAACAGAATCAGAAGATAATAGTAATGAGAGCAGCATCTTCCTTTAACAGAAATCTTCTATTATTCATGTGGCAGAAAAGTGTGCTTCCTGTACAGTAGATTCAGAATTCATGGGCTTCATATCTAACAGTCTCAATAATGGCTATAAATACACATGCAGCACAGTTCTGTCTGTATTCTTTATTGCAGCGGGTAAGTGCCGTTCATCTTTAAAGATAGAATTATTTATTTTTTTTTAGCCATTGGAGATGAGCAGATGAAAAGGCATTATCCCTTCTTTTTGATAGACTTACTGCGTCTTTCTGTGAGAATACTTTTGTATGCCTCCTCTATCTGCAAAAATACAGGGCTGATACACTGTTTGGCATACAGTATGCATTTTGGCAATACTGTGGCATTCATTTTCCTGTTACTAAAAGCAGTAAAAACTCTGGCTGCTCTGTGTGACCTTAAGGGCAGTAAAACACAGCAGTGGTCCTGTTACAGCTAGCCAAAAGCAAACTTTGAAACAGAATTTTAGAACAGCCTAACAACATTGGAAATAGGAGGAAGAGTTTAGTCTTGAGATCAAGATGTACCTCTTTAATTTCTTTTGTCCAAGCTATTCTGTTCCATTTCATTACTTCCCAGAAAGTTTTACCCTCACCAGAGATATGTTGTATTTGAGATATAAATAAAGATAATTGAACTTATTTTTCTAATTGAAGCCTAACTTTGAATTTCTTATTTTGGAAATAACTACTGTCTCATTCTGTGGTTTAAAGTAGTTTGAAATAGAAGTAGGAGCAGAAAAATTTATGATACGTTTATTAGGGCAGGAGAACTCTGGATTTTAACTCAGATATTTCATGAACTCTGTGTTTTACTTTCTGCTTAAAGGAAATGCCCTTTTTTAATTGCATTATTTTATTCTATTATAGAGAAGGCGACTCTGAAGAAAGTCTGGGATCACCCAGTGACCTTAGTTTGTCTATTGTCTGTTGGAGCATCAGTGGCAAGTATCTGGCTGGTGCTACAGAAAAGATGGTGAACATATGGCAAGTCAATGGTATGCTCTTAACTACCTGTGGACACTCTATGATACAGTATATTTCTAGGGAAACTAAGTTATTGGATATTTGTTTGCCCAAGTATTTAACTGCGTATGCTCTCCAATTTAAATGCCTACTCACTTCCATAATATCTTGTAAACCTAGAGGAAGGCACTAACCACAAATGGATGTGTGATTTACAACTAATTCAGTAGAAAAATGAGCAGCATATGATTCCCTTGTGAATCAGAAGTGTTTAGGTGTGCGGCTTGATCACTCTGTAGATACTTCAAGACTTTACTATCTGTAAATCTGCAAGAATTAGCTTTCGATGTGCAACAGGGAGAATGCAAAACCAGACTGAAACGGAGGAAAGGATTGGCTAGAGTGATCAGCTAGATGGAATGTCTTCTAATAAGAGTAGAATGAGTGAGTTTGCTTTATCTGTTTGAACAAAAGAGTCTTGAAGGAAGAAGCTTATCAATAAATTCATTAGAAAGATAGTATTTAAGAGAAGCCCAGGAAGAAAAAGCAGCTGTGTAAGCAAATGGATGGTGTTGACACAAGAAGAAATGTAAATAAGTTGACCATGAATAACTTCAAGAAAGTTTCTGATGTTCAAAAATTGTGATCTCATATTTGGTAAGGAGGAATGACCACTATAAAATTAATTAGATAAACTTAGGAAGTTGTGTTTTGATAGAGGGGACTGAACCTGATCCAGGAAAGGCCCTTTTCCAATTCTGAGGTTCAGTTTGTGAGCATCTTTAAGTGGGTTCTCTTCTGTTTTTACTGTCATTTGTGCTGCAGTTGACTGATCTGGCATAATATCTTTAGAACTCCTGGGAGTGGAAGACTGTTCATCACTTTGCCATTTGTAATCTCTGAAACTTCGTTCTGTTGTTTTGTGCTTATGAAAATCACCAGTTACACTGCCCTTGTTATTAGACAGTCCACAGAAAAAGTACAGATTTACTGAATGCTGAAGAATTTAGCTTCCTTCCTTAAAACTATGTGGCTTGACTGATAACTGAGATTCGTTGGCTAGATTTTGTATCTGTGTAGATTAGTGGATCGTTGTTTCATAGTCTTGTAACTTACATGAATTTGTAGTATGTTCTAGCTCTAAATAGAATCTCTTGATGCTTTCCCATGGAAAGTATTTTTGTTTTTTTTCTTTATGGAGATGAGGTAATTTTTAAAAGACTTTTTGTGCTCCTAGGAGGAAAAGGATTATTAGATCTTCAGCCTCACTGGGTATCTGCTCTAGCTTGGCCAGAAGAAGGGCCAGCTGCAGCATGGACAGGAGATGCTGCAGAATTATTGTTAATTGGTCGTATGGATGGATCTCTTGGTCTTATTGAAGTTGTAGATATTTCAACCATGCACCGGCTTGAACTGGAACACTGCAACAGAAAGGACGGTAGGTGATTGTATCAGTATTTCAGTAGAAATTAAGATTATGATCACTCCCTTTTTTTTTTATTAAGCAAGTATATACTCTTGGGGTTTTTTAAATTACTGTTCATGGGATATGACTTCTGGTACCATTCCTGCAAGCATCATTCACTTGTGTTCATGAGAGGAGAAAACTCTGTGGGATCTCCATCTGCACCCCAATTCCCCTACAGCAGAGAGAAACTGTAGCAACCTAGTCAAATCCTGACGTTCCTTCCCATTGTATGAAGCAGTATAGGTTCTGTGCTCTGTCTGCTCTGTATACAGGCAGCGTGTAGTTGGTGTCATTTGAACAACTGAATGACTGCCATTTTTCCTTTATCGTTTCAGTCCCAGAAGAAGCACATCTTTGGCAGCATTGTGTGGTTTTGTGTGTTGCTTTTTCAGGAAATTTGCAGGTTTTTTTGGCAGAATCAAGTGAGGCAATATCTCCACGTTAAGAAAGGCTCAAGTTGTTTTCAGGTGCTTTTCTTAGAAGCATCCCTATCTCAGATACATGTGTAGGATCCAGTCTACTTTTTTTCTTTTCCCTAGTGTAGTTTGTTTCACCATGTCAGGAATATCCATTCAGTTATTTCAATAAAAAGAAGAAAAATGAAAAAACTATTACAAAATAGTCTCAACAGCTGTCATTACAGTGACACTTGGCTTTCCTTACCATAGAAATTCAAGACAATTTTCAGACCAAAAGTATGTTAAGTAACCTTGGGGAGGGGGAAGTTGTTGTGCACTTCATATTTTAGACAGTGGCACTGCAAAAACCTCTTTGGCAGGAGTGAAGTTCAATTTGGTCTAATTAAATTTTGTGTTGTCTGTTTACGTAGTGTCTGTCACGTGCCTTGCCTGGTTCAGTGAAGACAGACCGTTTGCAGTTGGCTATTCAGATGGAAAATTGCTAATAGGAACAAAGGAACCACTTGAAAAAGGAGGAATTGTTCTAGTTGATGCACATAAGGTAGAGTTAGTCTTATACTGGTATATAGCTCTTGTAGGTTAAGATCTGTTTAAACTTTCTTCTGTATTTGAAAGCTGTTTATAAAGTCAAGTGCAGATTATTTCTTGATACACATATTGAACACAATGTATTTTAAAGGTACAATCAACCAAAATTTTTTTAAAGAAGGATTAATAAATTTTATAACCTTTATTGCTTTAGAGGTTGTGAACTATATCTACGTACTGTGACAGAAGTGTATTAAGAGCACAGCTATGCATGTCTGGATTTAAAGGACTGTAGTTCTTTTCAGTTGTAAAAGTGCTCATCATAAATTCTATTTTTGGTCACGTCACATGTTTTTGTAAAGCTTAAGTTCCTGTGCAAAGCAAAAGATGTTTTTCTAAATATGCAGGCACACAGGTTTAGAACCTTCCCTTGGCTACCATGTTACAGTAAGTTACTAATAGTCCATTAATTATTTGTTAGGCCAAGAGGAGAATTCCTCAAGTGTAGGTGTAGTAAAAGCATCTCGGGTGCTTTCATGAACTGGTCTTTGTATTTGAAGCACGGTAGTCACAGAAATGAGCATGCTGTGACAATAAAACTGTGCTTCCCTCTTCCAACAGTTAGACTCAAAACTGCATGTGGCCCATTGCCTAATATATTTATGAACCGTGTACCATTAAGGTAATTCGTACTTCAATTTCATAATATCAAAAAAGAGGGGAAAATTGTCTACTACTTTGGGGAAGAAAAAAGATCAAGAAAGGTGTGCAATAAAAAGAGAACTTTTTTCCTGTGCTTTCCCTTTAGTTTCTCTCGGGAACATAAGATTTTATTTTAAATTGGTAGTTCTGAAAAGTGTTGTTATGATTTCATAATTGGAACTCACTGTTTCTGTAACCATTTATTTAAAAATAAAATGTTAATAATAATTAAACATTACATTAACTATAGGAGTTAAATTTGCTTTCTTCTTACTGTGTTACTTCATACCAAGGTTTAATTTTTCAAATCCAACAGGATATGATTGTTAGTATGAAGTGGGATCCAACTGGTAAGATTCTCCTGACATGTGCCAAAGAAGAAACAGTGAAACTCTGGGGCTATGTGGGAGGATGTTGGCGACGTCTGCATTCATTGTCCCATCCAGCTCTTGTGAATGGCGTTGCCTGGTGTGCTCTTCCAGGGAAGGGACCCAAGTTGCAGCTTTTACTAGCTACGTATGTATTATTTTATTGTTTCTACAGCTCTTCTGCAGGTCTTTCCTATCAGTCTTTAGTGTCCAGAGCAAAGAAAAGTTTAGTCTGTTTTGTAAATAACACTCGTTCCGTTGCCATGAGATCCATGAGGCTTCAGAAGTCAAATGGCTCTGGTCATGTTACCAACTGTTTTCTCTATGCCATGAGATCCGTGTTTGGTGGTCCTACTTGAAGCTTTTTTGCTTCATCCAAATAATTTTTCTGAGAATACACTGTTAATAAAAATTGAAAAGCTACAGGTGGGGAGGAATAGGAAAGAATGCATTTGTCCTTTGGGAACGTGCCTTTCCACTTCAGATTACTTGATACAATATAGTTTTATAGGAAGGTGCTGAAGAATACTATACTGTAAGTTAATATCAGACCATGGATACTTTGTTCATTAATACCTTTACTTTTCCTGATTTTCCTGACTTCCTTTAGAGGGTGCCACAATGGCTTGGTGTGTGTCTGGACTGTTCCCCAGGACATAGTGATCACATTGCAGTCCAGCTCAACTTGCTCAGAAGGATGGTGGGACCAAGAAACAAGTGCCAAGGTAAAAGCAGTGAACTTGGTGTTTAAGAAATTCCCTTTTCTTGTTCCTAAACTGTGGGAGAAGAAGAATGAGTGGGTTACTCAAATCTCCTGCATTTCTTGAGAGCAGACATTTGCTAACAAAAGTTTATATTGCATTTCTGTATGTGTAGACATTTTCAGAACAGGAAATGAGAAATCACAGGTTTAAGTGAATTTTATTTGGCTAAAGATTATATTTTGATCTGTTTTAATGTTTTTAAAGTTGATAAATTTATGTTAAAATTCAATGAGTTTCATTTTTTTCTAAATAAAATTAAGTCAAGATTAATTAAACCTACATAAATTGTGATGTCGTCTGTAATGTTGATGGCATTTTTAAGGGGAAAAAAGATGGTAGTTATAAAATATTTAATATTTATATAAAGTTCATACAGATACCTATATATGAGTATTTGTATAAACTTATTTATAGAAGTTTTATAAGTGTAAAATATTACAAAATAAAAAAATACTGTCATAGTTCTGGTCTTCTTTTATTGTCTTATGGAACTTACCCCATCTCTCCAGATGGCCAGTATTTATTGCAGAATATGGAAGCTGTTGTGCTATTCCATTTTCTGTGAGTAGTTCATTGTTCTGTAACTATGAAATAATTTGCAGGATGGATACAGAAAAGCAGTAGAAGTCAAGTGTGTATTTCAACTGAGAGGACACATTACTCCTGTTCGGACTGTTGCATTCAGTCCTGATGGACTGGCATTAGTATCTGGTGGACTGGGTGGCCTCATGAATATTTGGTCTTTACGGGTAAGTTCATCTATGATGTGATGTGATGCTTTTTTTCATATGAGTATCTAAATTTCCAAGGCATCAAACTAGCTTGCTTTTTTTTTTTCCCCAGTATGTTAGAAACATTAGAGAAGGCATGGTATGAAATAATGGTGTAATACTATAAATAATAAAATATAAATCAAAACTGTACTTAACATTGAGGTATTTTATGCTTTATAGTTCTACTGTTGATTCATTCTGTAGGCTTCATCATGTTAGTTAGGCTTTGCAGAACCGGCCACTCTCTCTCTGTAGTTGGGAACGTGTTCTACTTTGAGAATCGAATAATGTGGATTATTAAACACTTCTAAATCCTTAGTTGTGTTACTTCCTTAATATTATAAAAGTGCTAGATTTTTTTTTTACTTTTAGTATAAGCATTTCAGTTTTAAAACAGTTACTGAACAGCTTGGGAGAACATCATCCCTTAGGAATGGGATTGTGTGCATTTGAACAGAAAAATAGCTGTGTGTACACACTGACTCAAACCACTTCTTTCCTCAGGATGGCTCCGTGTTACAGAGTGTTGTGATAGGTTCTGGAGCTATTCAGACTGCAGTGTGGATACCTGAAGTTGGAGTAGCTGCTTGCTCTAACAGATCAAAGGTGACACTATGTGTTAAAAGTCCTGTTCTTTCAGATTTCTTGCTAAAAGAAAATGCTATTTATCCATCTTTATTTATTTTTCTTCTACTTTTTTAGAAATGTGCAGATAGAAATAACTAACTCTTATATTTTCAAGACGCATTGTTTTGGCTTTCAAATACCACCTGAACCTAGAAAGACTGAGGTTTTTTAACAGAATTCCATGTTTAATTTGGTGGGGCAGAATGGAATCCTTCAGAGCCAGTGCTTATAAAGGATACTGCACATTGTTTCCATCAGCTTGTGTGTTTAATGGCAACAGCCGTAAATGGACAGCGAAAAAAAGCAGAAGACAGATTTATTTATTTTTTTCCTTTAGGCAACTTGATGAAATGTTTCATTTCCCTCAGCAAATAAGATACTTTGGTGATCTAACTTAATCTTTAAGCAGCCTCAACCTCAGTAATTTTTAAGAAGCAGTAGAATTTACTTCAGTGTTTACTGTGTCAGGACCTGCTGGCATCTGAACACAAGTTTCACTAACAGTTGATTATACCCAAAGATGGTATTTTTTTTGTGAATGAAGATAAACATGGCACAAGTTATGAGTCCTGTTAGTTATGCTACATGTGGGTCTAAGAATTTTGGGATTCTTTGAGTGTCTTTTCTGAATTCAGACCAAATATTGAAGGTCATATTGCAAGGCAGATCCTAAACTAAGGTGGCACCTAAACTAAGGTTAGAGCATTCACTGAAGTGAACTCTGGTTATTACCATGTTTGCATTCTTCTTTGGAGTAATAGTCATCATGTGGCCATGGGAATGTAAGGAAATGGAAAATGGTGATGGCTACTCCATAGCATTTGACAGCAGATTATTCATCAGCAGAGGCAAAAATGCTCAAGCTTGTGTGTTTTCTGGCCTCTGTGGAAAGTAAGATGATTGGTGATAAATAAATAGAGCTGAATAATCTTGCTTTATCAGTTTTTAATTTCTAATATCTTGTGACTGCTGTTGAACAGGATGTGTTGGTAGTGAACTGTACATCAGAGTGGATATCTTCCAATCACGTCCTTGCAACATGTAGGACTGCACTGAAACAGCAAGGAGTTTTAGGATTAAATATGGCTCCTTGCATGCGAGCTTTCTTGGAACGTTTGCCAATAATGCTTCAGGAACAATATGCTTACGAAAAGGTAAGAAGAGTTAATGTGAACATTTAAAATACGTGTCTGGCATAAGGTCACTGTTTGAATCTCAGCTAGTTTCAGTCTTTTGCCACAGAGAACCCAGATGACTTTCCTACACCCTATTTGGAAATGTTTTTCAGTATTCTCAAAGCTAGTAGTCTCCTAATTTGAGAATATTTAAAATATTTAAAAACTTCAATTAAGCATTGAGGGAAGTATTTTTTTATAGGCCTAGTTTTGAAGACTCCTGTTTCTGAAGTGATTAATATATATTTCCAACTTTGCATGTTCCGTTTCTCCCACTCCCCTCACCTTTAGCCCCACGTTGTTTGTGGAGACCAGCTTGTTCACAGTCCTTACATGCAGTGCTTGGCGTCGCTCGCTGTGGGCCTTCACCTAGATCAGCTCTTGTGCAATCCCCTGGTACCACCTCATCACCAAAACTGCCTCCCTGATCCTGCAGCCTGGAATCCAACTGAATGGGCCTGGCTGGAGTGTTTCTCTACTACCATAAAAGCTGCAGAAGCCCTGGCCAAGGGAGCACAATTCCCAGAATCCTTTACCGTTCCGGACCTGGAGCCTGTTCCAGAGGATGAGCTTACTCTCCTAATGGTAAAATGTGCTAGACTGTCTCAACAGCAAAGCGTGTTGTTATTGAGCATATAGTATGATGCAGTTAACAACTCTGAACTGTAAAGATTTGTATTCACTAACATAAGCACCAGCAATAAGTCTAAGTTTATTTTTTAATTTACTAGGTAGAATGTACTGTAAAGATTCCCCTCTGGGTGTGTAATGAGCCCAAGTTGGTTGCATATTAAAAACCAAAACAGCCCAAAACTGTGACAGTAATTTTCATATGTGATGGAAGCAAGAAATGTAGAGCTTTACAGTGCTACTTTGACAGAGTAACACTTTGACACGTTTCGACATTTGATTTTCTTTTTTTGATTTGGAATGCAAGTAATGGATAACAGTGTCATTGCTAGACAGGTGTAGTAAGGAAACAAACTTGGCCTATGGATGAAAAGAAAGTATTTGAGTCTGCACACCTTCATTCTTATATCCTGTTTAGAGTAATTTGAACATCAATATTGTTCTTAGAAAGCAATCTATGTATGACATAACAGATAAGGTGGATCTCTTGAACTGAATGTGGTAACTGTGGCTTTTGTTTTGTAGGATAACAGTAAATGGATCAATGGTATGGATGAACAGATAATGTCTTGGGCAACGTCAAGGCCAGAGGTCAGTAAAATTGATGGTTTGGGATTTTTCTATTAATTTTTAAAAAATTCTTTTTTAAACTTCATAAGCTATATAAAGTACTATTTTTCTGAAGCATTTTTTTCTTGCTATTCCATAGGATTGGCACTTGGGAGGCAAATGTGACGTGTATCTGTGGGGAGCAGGAAGACATGGACAGTTAGCAGAAGCTGGTAGAAATGTCATGATACCAGTAGCAGCACCTTCGTTTTCTCAGGCTCAGCAGGTGATGACTTATGAGTCATGATTTAGTGATTTATGATGTGTTGTTTGTACAGCCTGTCAAAAGCTCTCTCTAAATGTCTTTTCAATTTGTTGTTTGCATTGACTGTAAAATACCCCTAAAACATGTTTTCACTAACAAGGAAGTCTTTAATTATTTGGCAAATTCAAACCAAGCAGCCACTGAAATCTGATAAAACAGAATTTTTTTATGTGAGCGTGTACGGCTTTAACAGAATACGTGTGGCAGTGTTGTTTTCTGAAATAGCATTGACATTCAGGATGGAAATGTCAAAACTAAATCTCGGGTAGGAGGATATTGTGATTTCTGGAAGAAGGTTTGTCAAAATTAGTAGCAAGTTTCAATTAAGTAATTTTTATTATGTTGTGACTGGGTAACAAAACCCCATTAAATATGGGGTGAGTGAAGTCTTACATTACTAGGGTTGTAAAATACAGAGGTATTTGCAGTGTGAGTCTATTGTCTTGATAAAGTTAAAGAAAAAAATTAAAGCAAGTTGTACATCATTATGCAGGTATTACAACATTGCTGCATCTAACACAAAATCATTACAACTTCTTTGTGTCTTTCTAAACCAGGTTGTTTGTGGACAGAATTGTACTTTTGTCATTCAAGCTAATGGCACGGTTTTGGCTTGTGGAGAAGGGAGCTATGGGCGGCTGGGACAAGGCAATTCTGATGATCTTCATGTGTTAACAGTCATTTCAGCACTGCAAGGTACAATCGTTGAGTTTGAAATGAGTCAATTAGGGCACAAAGAAGCATTTTGGTGGTTAATATAGTAACTTGTATTGATGCTGGTTTTGCTGATTTAGACATTAGAACATTGTAGCCTTTAGTTAAAAATTGAACCAAAAAACTGGATGATAATTTCACTTTAATATTTAAGTAGTAGTTTGGTAAAATTTCTTAATTTTAAGAAGGCTTCATGGAAAAGTGTTTGCTCAAGATAAGACCATTTCATTTCAAAACTAATAGCAGACCAGAAGCATAGGTTGCACATGAAGGTTTTGTTCAAAATACAAATAAATAAATTGCTGTAATGACAAAACTGTTATTGTGGTTGGTCCCTTTACCCAGTCTTAACTGGCTACTACTAGGCACACTTGGATAAATCTATACAGAGAGTTGTTTGTAATTTATTCTAAGCTTTTTCTCCTTTTTCATTAACAGGCTTTGTTGTAACACAACTGGTGACCTCTTGTGGATCCGACGGACATTCCATGGCTTTAACAGAAAGTGGGGAAGTCTTTAGCTGGGGAGATGGAGATTATGGCAAGCTGGGACATGGGAACAGTGACAGACAGCGCAGGCCCAGACAAATAGAGGCTCTGCAAGGAGAAGAAGTGGTGCAGGTTCCAAAATGCTTTTTGTCTCTTACAAACTGCAGACATGGTAACATAGTGCTAGGACCAGTGCAGAACCATTGTCAGTCTGGACAGTTTGAGTTCGTAGACTGAATGAAAACAGATGACTTTTTACTTTGCTGAGCATTATGAACCAAGTTGATAATTTGCAGTTGAAGAACGTTAGTGTCACAGAGCTCCTTGGCTATACGTGACGTTAAGTGACAGTTGTTACTGGAGAAGACTAAAAATCAGAGCATGGAAGAGAGGGATGATCAAAAGATTGTCAAAACACAGACATGGTTTAGAAGTTTACCTTGGTCCTCATCAGGTGACTTTGGCCTACAAAACTAATCACTGATATCTCCTCCTGAGTACTAAGTGTGCACTATAGCAGTGCACAAAAATCTATTTGGCTTCAACTAGAGGTTTCCTTATAAAAATATAAAATATTTGTACCACTAAAGCAATCTCCTTGCAAAAAAAAAGTAGTTGATAAAAATAAAGAAATAAAGAAAACATCTGAAAGCCTTTCTTCACGCAAATATCCATCTGTCCTCATCCTCAACGTTACCGTTGAGAAAGATAAGGGAGCGGTTGTTGGAGGAATCATTAATACTAAAATATCTGTACTTTAGCTCTTTATAAGGTGAATGTAGTTTACAGGAGGAAAAGATACTACGTATTTACATGTAATAGGTAAAATAATTTCCCCCCAAAATTTAAAATGTATGTATAAACTTGTCTGTTTTACTTCCAGATGTCATGTGGCTTCAAACACTCAGCTGTGGTGACAGCAGATGGCAAACTTTTTACATTTGGAAATGGTGATTATGGTCGATTAGGACTTGGAAATACTTCAAATAAGAAACTTCCAGAAAGAGTGACGGCGCTGGAAGGTTACCAGATTGGACAGGCATGGTTTATCTAAAACTAGCAATGTATCTTTGCTTAAAGCTGATGTTTTTGACATATTCAGGTGTTCTGGTATTTTTTTAACCTTGTCTTTATTTTGGTTTTGAGGGCAGATTTTGACTGTGCATAATTTTTTAAATAATTACTTTCCTGACTCTCTTGATCCTCTTTCGGCAAAACTGCCTATGTTTGTTAACTTTTCAACATTTCAAGAGTTAGGCACTTTTAAGCATGAGTTCATGAGCTATTTGATACTCTTTAAACAATGAGTGTATACAGCATAATACTGTCCTTTAGTTCTAGGAGCTGAGAGGAAGCAAATGGCTAAAAAATACTACTGTGATCCTGAATGTCTTCGAAACACTAATAAGCAATGAAAGTTTTAATAGCTTTAAAAAGATACCTACTTCTTTAAGCCATGGTTTTTCTTTCCTTAAGTGCAGTTGAGGTGTTTGAGTTAGTAGTAAGTTAGCAAAGCCTGTGGTAACACCATGTTTCTCTCGACAGGTGGCCTGTGGCCTCAATCATACTGTAGCTGTGTCCACAGACGGCTCGATGGTTTGGGCCTTTGGCGATGGAGATTATGGCAAACTTGGCTTGGGCAATTCCACTGCGAAATCCTCACCGCAGGTTAGAACTCATGGAGAAATTATTCTTTGTGTAAATGTTCAGTGTTGTTAAATGTGCTGCACAGAGCTCAGAGTGTAGTTTTCAGAAGTTAAATGACTAATTCCATCTACCATAGTGTTCTAATAAAATCTAGCATATATAATTCAGATGATGTGTTATGCTGAGCCTGATACTTCAAAGGCTTTCACATAAATAATAGAAGGCTCATCTCAGTGGCAGTACAAGTAGTGAAAATCATAGGATTGGCTTAAAGGCTTAAAGAAGAGAGCTTTCTTATTTTAGAATTTAGGGGGAAGGTTGTTACTCTGCTACTCCACTACTCTCTTACTTTCTCCGGTGTCACTCCCTGCTCACTCCCAGTAAAAAAAAAAGAAAAAGAAAAAAAAAAAGATATTTCAAATTGTTGTACATGTAATGAGGTGTGGGATCCATTAAAGAAAGAGAGAAAACTGTTTCAGGTTTGTGTGTTAATTTACAAGCATTACTTAGAGTAATCCTACAATGTATGCATTGCTCAGTGAGAATTAAAAATTTCCTTTTGGAAGCAGGATTTCAGATTAATAGCTCTTTTTCCTGTCACTTATCCCTTAGAAAGTGGACATTCTTTGTGGAATTGGAATAAAAAAAGTTGCCTGTGGAACCCAGTTTTCAGTCGCGCTGACAAAAGATGGTCACGTCTATACTTTTGGACAAGGTGAGACAGTCTGGTATTTGGACCTTTCCATCTATACGCTTGTGTGTATTGCAAGTGAAAAAGAAAGAATATTAAGACGTATTTACAAGACTGACCTAATGCTATTTTTTAGATTTGTGCTGACCTAAGCTGAGCTCTGGAACTTCACCAACGCCATTTTAACGTAGGCCTGAAATGCAGATTTGTAGCTCTATCTAGGTTGATCTCAGGATAGCCTCTAAGTTTACTAATTTACTTTTTGAAGAGTATTTTCCTAAAACTTCATTCAGTTTCACCTGTCCAAAGACATTGGGTTACTTAAAAGTTTATTTTGTCTAATAAAGGATGTGCCTACACAAGTTGGAAATTCTCCTGTCTAGATTTTTAAACAAGCGTATTGAACTAAATATGTGGAAACTTCTCAAGTCAGTTGATTCATGGGTATTATAAAACCGTGCACTTAGACCTTGAAGTCTTGTTTTAATAGAATTTGATCTTGTTTCAGACTTCAGGTGAAAATAACAACTTTAGTAATATTAATGAGCACTGTAGGCAGCACTGCTTTGTAGGAAATGTACCCTGGATTTCTCCCTAACCAACTGCACTTGTGTCCCAGATCTAAGAGTATGTAGAATTGGTTTTTGTCCCTCCCTGATTTATGCCTGCAGGTAAAATGAACTTTTTAGTGTTCTTTACATATACAGACGTGTGCTTGCAATTTTAGATCGCCTGATAGGTTTGCCAGAAGGTCGAGCTCGAAATCACAACAGGCCCCAACAAGTTCCAGTACTGGCAGGAATCTTCATTGAGGACATAGCTGTAGGAGCAGAGCATACACTCGCTTTATCATCTACAGGGGATGTGTATGCTTGGGGTAGCAACTCTGAAGGGCAGGTACGTATGCTTCCCTGTTTATTTCTGACCTTTATAAGTCTATAATGTGGTTGGAATAGCCTCGTTTTGTTGGGAAAAAATAACCCTTTCATTTTTGTTCTCCTCCTTCCCTCCCTCAGCCATAATATTATTTTAGGCATTTCCATTATTTTCTTTTTTATTTTCTATACTTTTACATGCTAGTAGTTTGGGAAAGCACTGAAAACATTCTACCCAAATTATTCTAATCAAAGATTTTTAAAATATTACAGATTTTTTTACCTAATTGTTTAGCTGTCATCAATTTTTTTCAACACAATATAATTTATGGTTGGTGTTAATCAGATTTGTGAAGTCTTTAGATGCTTTTCCTAAAGAAAATATAAATTAACTTCTTGTGAAGCATCATTAAAGTCAGAAAAAAATTAGTAAATAATAAATTTTCTTTTAAGTTTACCTCTGCCCTTAGAAGTCCATTCTCCCTCACCCCATGTATAGTAACTCAAATTGTTGAAAAGACTTCAGCTTCTTGACAGTTTTGCATGCTGCAAGTGTAAGAAAGAGCCCCTTGACATATTAGCTGTTGGTGTTTCAGGAAGTGCAGGCAACGTTCATCCTGGTATGTCAGGATTGAGTTTTGAAGAAGAGTTGTTAAGCAAGTTTAGAATAATTTGTGAGAGGAGCCTCTTTGGGTTTTGGGGTTTTTTTATAGGTTGCTTACTTGATGTTTATGGAAGAGAAAAAATTGTTAGGGTCAAAAATTTAGAGAAACTTCATTCTGAAAACCTGTTTTATATGATTTTCCTTCCAGTGCAAACAATTTGTTTTATATGAAGGGGTAAAAAAAGTACTCTTGACAATATGAAATGTTCACTTTTAGAATATGAAAGTAGAATATGATATGAAACTATCAGTAAAAATTCGGAATGGCTTCAGTAAACTTTCTCTTTACACAAATTGCCTTTTCATAAACTGCTGTGAGAATTTACATGCCAGAACAAAAGTGGTATTTAAGTGGCACAGAGGAGATGTAATGAGCTGTGTCTGTGCATGAGACGGACTGTGCAGCATAAATGATTTGGCAGCAGAGATTAGTTCCTCAGTCTGCGAAAAAGCTTGCAAAAAATCTCTAGCTGTTTTAAGGTCTCTCTGACACCTTGATCTGCTACTCCCATTGAATACAGATGCAATATTATATTAAAAATAAAAGGTAAATGCTAGCATAATAAAAGAAATGTATGGTAAGTATTTTTTATCCCAGTATACACTGTAGATGAATACTGCTCTGAATTTTTACTTTAGTTTTAGAAATGTTGTTGCAGTTGTTGATTCTTTGTTCCATTTACATCTGTTACAAATTGCCAGCTTGGACTGGGCCACACCAACCACGTCAGAGAACCAACCCTGGTTACAGTCCTGCAAGGAAAGAACGTTCGTCAGATTTCAGCGGGGCGTTGCCACAGCGCGGCCTGGACAGCTCCACCCGTTCCACCACGAGCTCCAGGTAAAGAGCTGAGGTTGCACGGTCATTCGATTTTGTCTTTGTGCTTCCTGGGGGATGAGTGCAACCAGAATTCCTGAACACTTGGGACAAAATTTGTTTTCTTTTATACCCATGCAGGTTTTCAAATTATCTTAGTCTCTTAATTTTGCTGCTGTTGTGGTTTCACTCCAGTAGGCAGCTAAGCACCACATAAGCTACTGCAAAGAAAATCAACTCCATCCCAGCCAAAATCTATGTGCAGCTACCCTTTATGAAATCATGCTTTTTTCTTCTATGGTAGGTGTTTCGGTGCCTTTACAGCTTGGTTTGCCTGATGCCATTCCACCACAGTATGGGGCACTGAAAGAAGTGAGCATTCATACAGTAAGAGCAAGGCTCAGACTGCTGTATCACTTTTCTGACCTCATGTACTCTTCGTGGAGATTACTTAACCTCAGTCCCAATAACCAGGTAAAATACCATTTATTAAAACAAAAACAAGAACCCAACTTAGCTTTGTTGTGTTAATGCTGTTTCCCTAGAGTTTCTGACCACATCAAGGTGAATCTTGGTAATAGGTTCCATGGGTTTTTTCGTAATAAATAAAAAACTATATAAATCTGGATTAAAGCAAACTTTGTCAAATTATTGTTGCGTATTTTTGCTTATGCTAACAATGCCGTGTCAATGTTTGTTTCCAAAAGCTTACTTAACCCCAACACTAAAATGGAAAAGTGCTAACCTGTCTGTTTCCTAAAACATTGATGTGCTGGTGATTTAGTGTGAAGGTTTTTATTCTGTAAAGAATGGAATTAATATCCTTTATTAATAGGTTTATTCTCTACTGCTTTATTGCAGAACAGTACATCTCATTACAATGCTGGGACATGGGGAATAGTTCAAGGACAGCTAAGGCCCTTGCTAGCACCGCGAGTATACACACTGCCCATGGTACGCTCTATAGGAAAAACAATGGTTCAGGGGAAAAACTATGGGCCACAGATTACTGTGAAAAGGATATCAACCAGGTCAGTATTGTTTTCACAGGCATTGTGTCAGACCTCAGACAGTTACTGATATTCATGCATTTTCCGTAACTTTTGGCATGCCGAGATCTCTCTGTACAACTTTGTTAGTCAAGTGTCTTCAGTAGCTTTTTTGTGCTTACGAGTTACATTGTAGGTTTGTTTTTTTTTCTTTTGAAAGAGGTCGGAAATGCAAGCCCATTTTTGTTCAGATAGCAAGACAGGTGGTAAAGCTGAATGCATCAGACCTTCGCCTGCCTTCCCGTGCCTGGAAAGTGAAACTGGTTGGAGAAGGAGCTGATGATGCAGGTGGCGTGTTTGATGACACTATTACAGAAATGTGTCAGGTATGAAGTCTATTGTAGTTCAAAATGCCTGGGTATAGGTTTTGTTCTCTCTGATGTCTTTGAGTATTTTTCAAATTTCCTTTTTGTAGCATAGGAAATACTTGTTCTTCAGTCCTGAACTGCAACACTAGAGCTGCCTACTTAGGGATGTCTCTGAGGATAAGGAAATCTTCCTAGATTGTGGCAAGAAGGTGCCACGAGGCTGCACTATAACTGGTGTTATGGTAGGCCCCTTAGGATTCCAAGATGGCCCCTACGTGTTACTGGAGCGTTTTGCAGCCCCCATTCTGTCCAGCCAATTCCTTTTGTAAGAGAAATGGTACAGTATTCTGTGATTACAGTACATGCCATGCACGCAATACAGAAACGCCTCAGGCAGGTGTTTCTCACATACCTGAAGATACGTGTCAGTTCTCAGATTCAGTGCTGGAAAGGAGATCAGTAGCAGGAAGTGTGGGGTTTTTGCCTGTCTGTAACCAGGATATTGTTGCTACTGTCACCACAGCTCTCCTTTTATGTTCCCCTGGAAACTGAAGGTTTCAAACTACCAGGACTATGATAAAGCTGGTCAATGCTAATGTGTTCTGCTTATAGTTTTAAAGATATGTCGCAGCCCTGTGACATAACTATGATTGTAGCCAGGAGAAGGATTCAAGACAATGCTGGCTGGAGAAGTTTTTGTTTGTTCTTTAATCTTCCAGGAGCCTCAAAACCCCAAGTAAGATTAGTGAGGATAATTAGCATATCTGCTTAGTCTGGGACAGGGCAACAGCTATGGATACTGCTGGAGCTGGCATTGCACTTAGAGTTAGGATACAGGATGGAAGAACTCCATTTAGTAATGGAATTTCTGAAGCCTGTAAGACTGTAGAGTAGTGTTGATTCAGGTGAGGACTTGAGGCATAATTTTGGGGTTCTTTCCTAGATAATTTACCTTGAGTATGAGGTGTGATGAGGGTTCAGAGCAGAACTCGTTGACAAATTTGCTTCATTTTTGCTTCTTGACAAAGCTCCACCACCTTCATGGCTTCTGATTACTTCTGAAGTAGGTAACAGGAATATATCAAAGAGCAGTCATAGTCAAAGAACCATTGTAGTCTGACATAAGGGAAGGTCTTGAAATAAACATGTTTTTATTACTAAAAAGCATCCCTACTGTGTTTACTTTCTCATAAATGTTCTACATTAATTTGTAAGAAGTAATCATCACTATAATGGAATGTGCTGTCCTGTAGTGCTTTAGTGTCACAGTATTTCTGTAATAGGTTTGTTATACCGGTGTTTAAGGTGGCTTTTCTGTTATTGATTTTTAAGGAACTGGAGACTGGAATCGTAGACCTGCTTATTCCTTCCCCAAATGCTACAGCTGAAGTAGGCTACAATAGGGATAGGTAAGCTGTCCAGGATTTACTTGTATTGCAGATGTTAGTGGGTGAAAATTAAAACCTCCTATTAATGGCTTTATACCAAATGATGAGACTTCATGGTTGTCTCTAGTATATTTTTGCCTTCAGGTTCTGATCTTACTTTATTGTGGAGGAGAGGGCATGGTTTTAACATGAGCTTGCTGGATAGCTGATGGCAGAATTCAGCGTGACGTTAAGAATGCCAGCCTTTGTGGTCAGGATTTGTTCTGCCGATCTTGGCCTCCGTTATTTTACAATAATCTTCTCATTGGACACCTCTTGCTCATATGTGTGTGACAGTTACTATGCTGTGCTTTGACATGTTTTCGTCTTTTAATTCTAATGAAGTAGCATGGAAATGACACAAGAGTATTTTCACCAATTCTTGGTTCTTTCAGGTTTCTCTTTAACCCTTCAGCATGTTTAGATGAACATCTGATGCAGTTTAAGTTCTTGGGCATTCTCATGGGTGTAGCTATACGTACAAAAAAGCCATTAGATCTTCATTTGGCTCCAATGGTCTGGAAGCAACTTTGTTGTATCCCACTCATTTTGGAGGATTTGGAGGAGGTAGATCTGCTCTATGTGCAGACCCTCAACAGCATTCTTCACATTGAAGACAGTGGGATTACTGAAGAAAATTTCCATGAGGTAAGATATGAAAGTTGGAGCTTTTAGGTTTATTCAGAAAGCCGTTACTTTATCCCATTGACCTTAACTTCACTATTTAGATAATTCAATGTCTCTTGTTATTGGGATAGCAAGCCCTTTATATGCATTTGGAATAGTTTGTGATTCCTTATTGTAGTTCTTGGTGACTGATAGTAAAATATTAAGCTTGGATCGCTAGAGTGACTTACGCTGAGTTTACTTTTCCTGTTTTGCATAACAGATGATTCCTTTAGATTCTTTTGTTGGCCAAAGTGCTGATGGTAAAATGGTTCCCATAATCCCTGGAGGGAACAGTATCCCGCTCACCTTTTCAAACAGGAAAGAATACGTGGAGAGGGCAATTGAGTACAGACTGCATGAAATGGACCGTCAGGTAAGAATCTCATTGTGACCCTAACCCGATTGTTAATGCAAATGAAGTTTTTGATTTATGCAAGCTTCCATTACAAATTATTAGGAAATAAGGAAAGCTTGGCTTTCTGTGTCTCCTCTGGGTCCCTGTGGCTTCCGCCCACCCCGAACTGTTTTGGTGGCTTGTTTTAAATTAGTCCTGTTTTTCTTAGTAATTGCTCAGTTGACGGAAGAGCATTAGAAATCAGAACTTGTCTTTCTTTAGAGTAGTCCCACTGCAACTGTCAGCCCCATCTGAGAAAATTACCTGCAGTTGTGCCTGCTGTGTGCTGTAATTGGACATTATAGCAGCATCGAGACTAGCGAAAGTATTATTGACAGACACCTGTTTAACTTAAAACTATTTCTCTTCTGCTTTAGCATAGAAATTACACATCTGTCATTACATGTTTTGAGAAGTGTTAATTACCTATTTGCACATACTTTTGTACTTGGTCCTTTGTCCAGTGAAGCTTGTGAAAGTATGGTAATTACATGCTGGGAAAGTTATTTTCCTTTTTTTTCATCAAGATACCAATCACGTGCAGGATGTTATCTGCATTAGAAAAGTAAGCTTCTCATCAGAGGTACCAAATGTTAACTCTCCTAGAACAAGTACACACTTTGTACTAATGGGACTTTGTTCCACCTCAGTCTTGGTTTAGCCTTCATCATCTATGGTGCTAACTTGTACTTTTTCACTTTTTTAACACCCCAGGATTTTAAAGACAGGATACAGCCCTTTCAGGGGACGCACATGTGGGAAGTTGTACTTTGCAGATGTTCTGTAATTCTCTCCCTTTATCGCACTTCAAATGTCTCTTCTTTTTTGGGCAATAGGTGGCTGCTGTAAGAGAAGGAATGTCCTGGATTGTCCCAGTTCCTTTGTTGTCTCTTCTGACTGCTAAGCAGTTGGAGCAAATGGTCTGTGGAATGCCAGAAATATCAGTAGAAGTTCTGAAGAAAGTTGTGCGATACAGAGAAGTTGATGAGCAGCATCAGCTGGTACAGTGGTTCTGGCATACCCTTGAAGAATTTTCAAATGAGGAGAGAGTCCTGTTCATGAGGTTTGTGTCAGGAAGATCTCGACTGCCAGCCAACACAGCTGACATCTCTCAGCGATTCCAAATAATGAAGGTTGATAGGGTAAGATGGTTTTGGTTTGTTGGTTGTTGGTTTTTTTTTATTCCTGCCTTAGTATAGTCTGTCCTTTAGCTATAGGAGACAGGTTTCCATAAGTATAAATTTACAGAGAAAGTATGGGATAGGATAGGCTCTGAGCTATTAAACACAAACACTTTGCGTAGAACAACATGCAGTGCATGAATTGCACTAATTCCTTTGGTGCGTTTCTTAGTTATATGATTGGAGGTCAGGACAAGTTCTTGCACAAGAAACAAACCTTGTGGTTTGCAATATCCACAGTCATTTTCTGTTTCAAATGCAATTTTTCATTTGATAATTTTCACTCTTTAAGTTTTCAATCTGTATAAGTGGCAACATGCGACCACTAGTGAGCTCTTAATGTCTTAAAAGCACTGTAATGAGTTTACAGTCTATTACTTTACATGCAGAATGCATTCATTTGGCATTACGTTCGAAGTTTGTGCAGTGAAAGCACACCCTGTGAACTACATGAATCAAAAACTTGGCAAAATCTACGATAACAGGGGTTTGACTTTGGTTAGTTGTCTCAAGTTGCCTTATGTTAAGGCACGTGATGGTGTGTGATTTGAATGTTCCTTGGTGTCTTCCAGTGGGCTGCTAAATAGTAGTGCAATCAACTTTTCAAACGGTTGAATTTCAGTAGTGGGTTGAACTATTTACAGAGCAGGCGATACAGCAGTAGTTTGCTTGCACATACCTAAGGATGAAACCTGGGATGTGATGTGATGTGATGTGATGTGAAGAAAGGCTGTTATTCAGCCACGTAGGGAATTTTGAGATAGAATGTGAAAATGCTGTTTGATAGAGGCAAGGAAGGGAGGGAAGTGACGTGTGCATATGTTGTTGCATTTTTTTGCTTCGTTCACAGCTTAACAGTGTCCCACCTTTTATCCGTTTCCACAGCCTTACGACAGCTTGCCTACCTCACAGACTTGTTTCTTTCAACTGAGGCTCCCACCTTACTCCAGTCAACTAATCATGGCAGAGCGTTTGCGCTATGCAATCAATAATTGCAGGTCTATAGATATGGACAATTACATGCTCTCACGGAATGTGGACAATGCAGAGGGCTCAGACACAGATTATTAACATTCTGTGAACAAAATCATCTTCCTTTTACTACAGATAGTGCCCTAAGTCCAGTTCATCGTTGACATAATTTTACAGTATCCATAGGTGTTTTAGGAGCATAAACCCAGATGTTAATAGACAGTGGCCACGTTTTAGTTACTCTAAATGTAACAAAAAATTAGATGTTTTTATTTTTTTGTGATTGTAAAAAAAGGAAAAAAGGAAAAAGAAAACAAAAAAGTATGATCAGTAAGCTTTTTTTCTCCTTTTTGGTCACTTTTGATAAGTTTGCATGGAGACATTTTGGTGCATTTTCGTTGGGAATAGTACATTTGTAAGCCCTCTCAGTGAACATGAAGAGTTGTACATTGTGTATAATTGTTCATTAGCAAGGACAGTTTTACATGAATATTCACATATTTATTTTGTTTTAATTTGAATTGCTTGTGTAGGGTTCCTTATGCAGAGAAAAATAAAGCAGATTCAAGAAATGGTTGCTCGTATGCATTTGTGAACTGTGATTGGTTTACTCTTCATACTTCTATATTTTTGTCTCAGGAAATTATAGTATTACAGTGTTTAGACAGGATGTGACATTCGAAGCATCGTAAAATGTTTCTCTCCAGTGAATCTGATGTGTAGTACTGTGCTCTTCATTCTCAATGTCTTTGAGGTATTGATTTTTTCAGGTATGCCGCTATTTATTCCTCATACTTCAATACAAGTTCATGTTGTACTTGGTTCCTTCTTGATTTTCATTTAAGCATTATTTCTTCTCCAAAGTAGTAGTTGTTTATAATAACAACGTTCTGCTACCTTGACTCAGAAAACCTTAACTCTTTAGTAAAAAGAAAAAAAGCCTTTTTAATATACAGAATGATGTAGTTGATTCCTGATCCGAGTACAAAAAAATTAAAATGACAATGACGGCAGTATTCGAGGCTGTGGATTTTATATACATTCTTCATTTATGCCTTTGATCTTAGTGTATTTCACGTGCTTGGTCTCATTTTGTTGCAGCTGTAACTGTATTATGATCAGCAGGGTGTAGCTTGTGCTGTAATGTTCATATTTGTTAGGACAGTAATGGACTGTTCAAAGAAATTCTTGTTCTGTGTCTTAGGAAGTGCTGAGGAGTAGCTCATTGCCCAGTGTCTCTGTCAAAAACATGATTTGTGTCAAACTACAAATGCTGCTTGGTGTTCAGGAGCAGAATTTCCCTGGGCTGAGGAACGGGTAGTCTGTCCCCAGGTGAGTCGAGTCACTGCTGCCCTGGTTCCCCTCTGCCCCCCTCGCACTGAACTCCTTGGTAAGGAAGCTGTGGGGCCTGAGGTCTAGCGAGACCATTTCTTAACTTAATCTCACCTGGGACAAGACGGATCCATCTGAGACTGAAGAAGAGGGGAGAAATTCCTGCTGTTTTCCCTCACGTGGTTGTTGTATGTTAGCAGCGTCCCGGCTGTCTGAGACTGAAGTGGTGGATTGCTGCCAGCCAATAGTGGTCAAAGGGCTGACTTGATAAGTTGTAAAAATTCACAGATCTGGGTTTTATCCTGTGAAGTTCTTTCGGTTAGGACTAGTTGTTGGCTCATGAAAAAGTCAAAAATTACGTAAACTGTGACCAAGAACTGGAGTGCAACATGAAACCTGTAGAGTGGGGCGTTCAGCGCTTTTGGGAGGAGGAGGGACTCAGGGCTCTGAAATCCTGCAGACTTAGTTTCCTGCCTCATTTTGTGTTACAGTTCTAAACTGGACTGAGATTTTGGCGTCCCATTGCTTTGTTGTGGGGGAGTATATTCACATCTTGGTCTAAATTTATAGGTGTAATACATAAAAAAATTCACAGTTACAAATAAAAGGGGAGACTGCTATACTAAGTCCTGTCCTATTGTCTACTAGAATTCGTGTGTCTGAATTAGTACTATTAATTTGTCATTCTGTTTCAATCAGGCAGAGAAAATAACAGAAATGTGCCTTCAAGTTACAGCTTCATCTGAACTGTGCAGTAACTGCATACAGAGATAATGTACAGTGCTGATTAAGTCCTACAATTGGACACCTTCTGAGAAAGTTCTAACTTCATGTCACTTGAAGGGTATTTTATGTATGCAAACCTTTCCCTATATGGAAAGGAGAATAAATATTGCAAATGTATGTCTGCATTCTGTAGTATAAATAGGTCACATATGCAGCTGTTTAAAGAATGCCCAGAGAGGTTGTGGAGTCTCCTTCTCTGCAGACATTCAAAACCCGCCTGGCCGTGTTCCTGTGTGACCTGGTCTGGTGATCCTGCTCTGGCAGGGGTTGGACTGGATGAGCTTTCGAGGTCCCTTCCAGCTCCTAACATTCTGTGAATTTTAAAAAAGCAAGTCAACCTTGTAACAAACGTTCCAGTGGCAGTGTTGTTGCACTAAGGCAGTGTTGGCTTTTAGCAAGGTGGACTGCAAGTGATTTCCAAACATCATATTTGTTGTCTTTCCACCTTTCAGCATTGAGTGAGACATAGGGGTTTGACTGAAGCAGGAAGCGTCAGTGGTAATAAATGCGTACCAGAGGTACGAGCAGGCATATGGCAGTGCGTTCAGCTGGACCCTTCAAATTAATGAGGTATGGAGGCACAGTAAGCTTAGAAGTGTTAAACTCTAAACATGAGAAACACAGCTTCAAAAGCTTTAGCCACAGAATTGATGTGCTAGGTAGGTATTATATGAGAAAAGCACTTAGATGACAAAAGCCTGCTTGTCTTGCTGAATGTGACTGCTGTTTGCTCCTGCGTGTTTTTGCTGTAGATGAGTAGTACCTAACCTTTTCCTTACACCTCGAATAACTCTAAAGAAGCACTCATGCTCTCTGGTTTGTACAGCTGTTGCTTCTTGAAGCCCGTATTTTCTGTTTCTTGTCCTGGGATTAGATCATTTCTCCTCTGACACCTCTTGGCATTTCCAATTACTTTTTCCTAGTGGTTTGTTTTTTCTTTCCCACCCAGGAAGTACCCCCCCAGCCTTCTAGGCTATCAGACAGCTGGATAGCCCTTTGACACAGGTAGGCGCACTACGGCAGAGAGAAGATGAACAGCCAGTCCCTGAGACTAGAGGTAGGCAAGTTACTTTACCTGGATGAAGCCTCGCTCACTCTGGAGCTAGTGGTGGTAGTGTTGGTTCACCTGACAGAGCTGAAACGTAGCGGTAGGTGGAATGCGTGTCTGTTGTACTTAGAGGAGACTGCTAGGAGTAGAGTGTGTTCTTGAACAGCAGTATTCTGCAGACCAGGACAGGCCTGGAAGTTTGATTCAGATCTGTCATTTAGCCCCTTTGACTGGGTGATGAAGTTTAGTGGCAAAAAAACTACCGCTGCCGGTAAGTAAGCAGTTTAACTGTCCTGCAGGACTGAGTTTCATTTCCTTTTACCTGACTGCCAAGCTGAGCTATGGTATCACAGTGGAAATCTGAAGGGTCTTCTGGATGTTGCTTTTCCTCTGTTCTGATAACCAGATCTTGTTTGCCACTTGCATGTGTTAACCTGATGGAGCTTTCAAGTAGACATCTTGGTTTATGTCATCTCCTAGTACTTTCATAAAAGGATAGATAACAAGCTTTCCTCCTTTCATACCTGGCAAGTTCGGGTCTGGGGAGAGTAAAAAAACGTTTCAGTAACGTTAAGAGAACTTCGACAGAACTCAAATGGCTTGGAACTAAAGAAAACTGTTCATATGCTTCTATCCTTACATAATACTCTAAGGAAAATGTCATCATTATATACTCAGTTTGCAAGCTGGATTTCTAAGGAAGAAAATTTATTGTTGATGCTGAAAAAAATGTATTCAGATTTTACCGTGTCATGAACAAATATCCCCATTCAAAGAGGGGAACAGCAAAGTAGTAAGACTTGGAGCATTGGTGCACAAATAGGCAAAGAAACAAGTGAGAGAGTGTTCCAAGGCCCTTTTTAGCTCTGTATGGTGAAAAACCACATAAAACCACACCACCCCCACCCTGAAATAGTCCTGACTGGTAGAAAACTGGCAGAAAGGTGTAAATAATAGGCAGACAGAGGCAAACCCAATTTCCTATCTTGTAGCTACTTGAAAGTCTGTTTGGTGTTAAATCTACTGAGAGGTATCTTTCATCACATGAATGCGTAAGAGAGCTGGCATCAAGAAGCAGGTCTTTGGTTACTAACGTGACTGTATAGAATTCTTGCCTTGTTCTGGTTTGTCAGCAATATGCAAAACCAGTGCTTTTTCCATACAAGAATTGTGCCAATGTAGCGATTTCCACATCACAGGAAGTTTGTTCAGCCCAGCAATCTCCACGTTGTAAATGCTGTTTCAAGATTGCTGTTTGTCCTTCCTGTCTGTTCCTTTGTAGCGCATAGGGGTCATTCTTAGATTTTAGGAATGAGTTATGAAATACCAGAATATTATAGTGTCATGCCATGAAATACCTCAGAGTTGTGAAGATGCAGTAAATTATTTTATTTGTCTTCTGGATGTGGTTCTTATGGATACTCAAACTGATCAACTGAACCTGGGGGATTTCAGCTCTGTTTCAGCTCTGCAACGCTGTGATTTATTTCTTAGTACAGCTAAATTACAGATAGTACCAAAGGATATCTATGAATCAGTTAACAAGCATGGAAAGGAGGAGTAGGTATATTCACTCTTTC
>NW_010169811.1:97228-100885 GCF_000695765.1 Mesitornis unicolor
TTGGCCACATACAGAACATTTTCAGGAGTTCTTAGCTAGCTGTTAAAATATTTCTGCTGAGGTTGTTTGAAACTTACCTCTCTAGGGAAGCTGTTTGGAAATACAGTGTTACATTACTGAGTACTCTTGCAGTAAAAATTGGTTTCAAATGGAATTTTGATAGCACGTTTCCTTGCTTTTCAAACAGGAATGAATCACAGTATCTTAGTTGATATATTTTCTTTCAAGGCTACCTGAGGCATCTGAGCCAAGTTCTACCTTATCGCACTCCAAGCATTTTCTCTACATAGCTTTATAAAAGGAGCAACAGTATTGTACAAATACAGCGGGGAAACTGAAAAATCAAACCAGTTACATCTAAGTAATCAAGGCCTAACTTCAGAACTTGTTTATACACTTTAGATTCCAATGAGAGGGGGGAAGAGGTCTGCTTTACTTCAGTAGCAGTTTTTTACAAGTTCTTTTTTTTGTGGTACTACAGTCATGCTGTTTTGTAAATTTAAAGAAAAACGCGTGTCATTAGATATTTGTGTCAACCTTTAATAATTGGTTAAATAGCGATTTAAGAAGTCACAAAGTCTGCTCCTCAGAGAAAAAGCTAACTCTTGTATCCTTCCAGTTACAGAAAAGATTAAAATGCAGACAAGCAGTACGTTTGCAAAGCTAAACCTGTAGATACAACAGTTAAAATACAACAAAGCTATTTATTAGATCATTTTAGACCATGATAGTCTTCATACACTTGTATTCCAGTGATGCCAGTTACAGTCCATGTGTTTTAACTAGCAAATGTCATCGGTGTTCTGTTGCCAGTGCAGTAAGACAACAGTTGCAGAGCCCCTCGTGTGAGCAACAGGCTTGCTATGGTCTGTGCAGTAGTGACACAGTCTTCAATAATTGTGTAATGGTACAGAAATGGTGACACTCTTCATGGGACTGAAAGTATTTCCGAAAGTTAGCATTTCTAAATTTGCTTTAATTTTAAGGGGAGACACACACTCGGGTATCACTGTCCTGCATAAGATTCTGATCTAAAATGAAATCTTAACTGCTGTAGACATCCTTGTGATTTAAGCTGGCACTATTCAGGATCCACGAGGCTGTCGAACTGGTCTGCATGCAGCTGTTTGACGTCTAAGCTGAACTGACATCTGGCCCTCTAAGGGAAGCCAAGCTGTCGATAGCCAGACTTACCCATCTGTCATTCTTTGTAAGCATAAAATTCTTCAGTGGATTGTACTGAATGGGAAAGGTTTAAGGTAAACAAGTTAAGCTGCAGAGTAAGCAAGAATGGGCAGGACTATATATTGTGGTGTGCTCTCTAGGAGTCACAGTTCAGAACTGCTGAACAAAATGCAAAATAACAGACAGCAGACTTTGAGGACTTGTTCCCACATAGCGTAAAGCACAGGGTTTGAGACTGGATACTTTTTCTTTAAAAAGCACGCTGTAGTTCAAACAAAAACCTTAATTATTCAGACTAGATGATCACAGTGACTTTTATGTATTGTTACACCAAGACAAGACTCAGCAAGTAAAACTTTCAGCAGGGAACTGCAGTCAGTGCAGTTGACGCAGGAAGGCAGCATTCAGAAATTTTTACCTTTCCTTGGGCAAAAGTATCTGCAAGTGCGTGAAGAGCCATGGAAGGTGATGTGACCAGTCCCGAGTACTCAGCACCTTGACCGAATCCCAGGGTGTTGTCTCAAGGCAAATTTTATACAGCAGAAAGAAACTGTGACAACCTTTGGTGTCAAATTTTGTAGACAACGCCATAGCAACCTTTCATTTAAAAAAAACCCAAAAGTTTCCCTTCCATGTGGCAGAGCAGCGTGCAGGAAGGTGCCAAGTCCTGTGGTTGGGGATGAAAATAGCTCTTTGGTCTGTACCTTGCAGTGAGAAGCAGGTGTTTATACAGAGCTCCACTGTAGCGTGGTCCTGATTTAGCATTTAAAGCTACAGGTTCCAAGTCACTGTCTCTTCCTGTAGGTTAGTTCTGTAAACTAGCATTTGTTCACTTTGTGCTTCCTTTAATGTCAACTTTAAAAAAATAACAACTTGGGGTATCTTGTCAAGTACAGTATGCACGTGGGCACGCTGGTTTGCACCCAATGCCACACATCCCTTATTTAACAAAAAAAGCCTGACAAGTCAGCTACAAATGTTAATCACTGAGGAAGTGATGGTGGTCAGGTACTCTGCCTTTGCTAGGAAGAGCCTCTGTGGCATGGTTGTCACCTTTAGCAGATGAAATGACCGTGTGCATCCATCCTTTAACAGAAATTTGTTAATCGCTGTTTTCCTGAAATTTGTGTAAATCATGCAGTTACCCAAGCTCTGTTTATCTGCTGAGCTTTATGCCCTTTCCCATTAGGATAAGTTTAGAAAGTGAGGGGCTCCACTCTGAGCCTCATGGCTCAGGGGGAGGATCTTCCTTACTCTTTGCATCTCTGGTGTCTGTGACTAATTCTAACTCAATTTTCCTCTGTATGCGTCCTCCATGTGGCAATTAATAAGGTGAACCTTGTCAAACCACTTTGTTGAATTTACAGAACTCCACCAATTATTTTACCTCAATAAAACTTAGTGCTGCTGCTCTCTTCTGAGCGAGGTGCATTCCACTCATCCGTGACAAGAGGGTATCAGAATTTCCAAAATGTCAGTGTTCAGCCTTAGTCAGGTCTAGCGTTGTGACAGCAATGCTCAAGGAAAAACAGAAAGCAAACAGGTTTCTTCCTGGTGGAGATGCATGCCTTTTCCAGTGCAGCCTTTACAAAACATACCAACAATTAATTCAGACTTAAACAAGACCACAGGAAAGCAGCCACCGTTTACCGAAGCAATGCTACCCAAAAGGAGGCACATGGAAGTGAAGTAAAACACCCACATGGACTCAGTTGATACAATTTGTCGCACTCTAAAGCTGAACCAGTTTTCTTGATGCTTTTTCAAGCATCAACTTTTTATCTGGCTTAGTGTCTGGAATCATGTTAGCACTTCTCTCTGCTCTCAGCATAACCAAAGGACACTTTTCCCTGACTCTCTCTAGACCAGTTTGTGTTACGTTCCGGCAGAAATCCACATGGAGCGTTCGCAGTGATGTCCCATACAGGGTCACTGCTTCCAGGGTCTGGTCAGTGATCCGCACACAGTTTTCCAGTTTGAGTGTCTTGAGGTTTGGGCAGCTCTTGAGAAGCAGCAAGATGCAATCGTCTGTGACATGGCCGCACCCAGAGAGGGTCAGAGATAGGAGGTTTGGACATCTGAAAACAGGATCGTTACAGGTGAGCTGAGGGGAAAAAGTAAGTAATAAAGAGGGCTGGGAGAAGCTAGTATTGTTAATAAATATGAAAGTTAGTAAAGTGTGCCCTTTTCTATCAGGAGGGTGAAAGCAAGCATGAGTGGGTGGGGAGCATATATAGACTGTAATGTTCAGCTTTACTGATTGCAAAACTTACCTTTGCTTTTTTCTGTTGGTAGCAACATGTGTCACTCGTTTGGCATAGTGGAGAAGGGGACATGGATGCCTATTTAAACTGCAGCTGCATTGTTTAATCTTAAGGAGTTGCATTCAAGTCAGGATGAATTTGAGTGAAGAGGCTGCTGTGTAGACATGCTGAGCATGGGCAAGTAAGACATTCCTCTCCTTGATTTTTT
>NW_010169811.1:100916-143750 GCF_000695765.1 Mesitornis unicolor
GTGGGTCAATTTACACTCCTTGGATTTACTGAATAGGTGCCAGCTATCTGTACCAGGTGTCAGCTGTGGAACCCCCACACAACTCGTTAGCCTTCCTTCACATCATTGAAAAGGGTAAGAACTCTGCTGTCAAACAAAGACACACCCAGTTTAAAAAGCTTTTGTTGTTGCTCGGGTAAACCTGGCACAGCACAGAAAAGGCCTGTTCCCAGTCACTGTGTTGATGACTGCGCTGGTGCAGAAAAACTGGAGCAGACCAGTTACTACTGCTGTTGTGCTGACCAGGCGCATCTGCAAGGACCCTTGTGTACCAACCTGGCAAAGCCTTTTGTACAGTGTTTGGTTCCTGGCTTACAGCTCTGTCAGGGAGCAGCAGTTCAGCTGTCCGTCTGCTTAGCTAAGCGCAGCTTGGTGTTTCTGTTAGCACAGAACTTCTTTAGACTGTCATTGTGGGGAAAAATCATTATAGCAATGATAATGTTGATCTTGTGAGATCTTTGGACAGAACCATTAGCCTGCCTCCATACTGTAAGAACTGTAAGGTGTCTGCTAAGTGCTTCCAGATAAAGATTTGTGCTTACAGCCTGTATCAGGGTTTTAGGTATAAATTAATTTCCATTTTTCTTTGCACAGAATGCTAGTAGTTTTGTTTGGATGGAAACACTTTCAATGCATTTCTGCAGGAAGAGGCAGGAACTTGTCTTAGGAAGGCTAAAATGGATTGGGGGGGGCGAGTGCCAATATGCACTGCTGTTTTGAGAGTCCAGTTTAACTTGTGGAAACGAATCCATGTAAGGCTGGATTTTTATGGACTTTGAGATTACTCACTTAGTCTACCTTACAGGCTTTGCTTTGCCTTTCATCCAGTATCCAGATTGTGGTTATGGATTCTGCAGAGGAGAAAAGTACTTAAATATTAAACTGTTTCTGCAGAGCTGTGGTCTTGCGTCATCTTGCTGACTCTGAATTCACGTTGGCAGAAAAATGAAAATAATTGTGTGGCCTCGTGGTAGACATTCCAGAGAGAATACTTCCTCCTGTGCCTCCTTTGTAGGCACAGATGTGCTTTCTAATTACACTTTGCCAATTAATCCAAATTTATCAGTTGTTCTAGAAATTGACTTCTGAAATTTTGTACTTGCAAGTTAACATTCTGTTTTGAACCTGCATTTCAGTCCTTGTTTTGAGATTACACCGTTGCTGGTTCTCGCAAAGCAAGAGAGGACCGTGTCCTGTCAGTGAACCTGTAATTTGTTGGGTTTTTTAAACTGTTACTTTCAAACAGAACTTTTTGCCTTCCTGGCTGTGGCACCAAGGTATGCCATTTCAGCTCTAATCTAGGACCTCAGCCATCCTCAGTGTCACTGAAACACTAGGACTGGCTCTACACCATTTGCTCCTCCTAATGTAACTTAACATGTTTTGTTTCTTCCGTAGAGCTGCTTTGTAGCAGTAAGGCTGTTACGAGACACAGTGTACACGCAGAGCTGTTTTTCCATAGTGGTATTTCTTTTCCTGTACTGTAGTTTATAAAAAGCTAAGACAGAGTTTTATTTCAGTATAAAAGCAATACTTACTTCTTAGAGTGAAACAAATGTGGTGTTCAGTAACATGTTTCATGAACTTGGGTTTTGTTGTGACATATATTCATTGTTTGAAATCACATCTGTCCTCTAGCCTCTCCCCCCAGGACATGCTTTGCACTGCCAGAACAGTGCATTTCAGTTAAGCAGCAGTTTAGTAGGTTGTATTGCACTTTCCTATATCAATCATTCATTGTTCAAACAAAAGAAGGAATAGAAAAACAGGCTTAAGGAAAGTCAGTATGAAGTATACACTATTGCCACTATTAAACACTATTAAAAAACACTATTAAAACTGCAGTCACAGCACTCACATACTTAATGCTCAATTTCAGGTAGGATGTATGGAGGCAATAGCTTCCATTTCAAGGCAGTTAACCTTTACAACAGATGTAGAGTTTCACACCCAAAGAACGTACCTGTTACAAACGTCTAGTAAAAAATCACTGACAGTGTTTTCGTGCCTGTTACAGAAGTCTTTCTGGAAAGTGTTTTTCATCCAGTCCTCAATGTTACACACCTTGACTCTCTCTGAATACCAGCAGATGGATAAGTATTTTAAAGCAGGTCCCAGGAGAAAATTATCCTTCTTTAGTTCCACTGGAGAGTAAAAGTTCAACAAAGACCACAGTAAAGGATCCTGAAACACTTCTAGCATCTTGTGACATGTTTTTGCTAAACTTCTCCTACTGTTTTTGTCCAGAAAAGAAAATAGATGTAAAAGGCATTCCCGGTTCAGCTGGGTTATATGCATGGCCCGTCAGTGCGTGAGGAGGAAGACAGGCTCCTGGCCCTGCGGAGTAACAGCAGTGCTGGAGGGGCTCAGAAACACCAGAAGGCTGTTGCACATATATGGTTGTGGAATGGTGTTTATTTTTGGCTGACAACTGATGCACAGGGAAAGGAAAGGAAACATGCATGCAACTCTTGTTCAGTTTCTACAAGGGAATTGAATTGGCATGGAGAATAGCAGCACATGACTCCCACGAAACACTTCCTTAGAAGGGGTTTCTTTCCTTTCAGGCATGCCCAAAATTTAGCAAAGTTCTTGTTCTGACGTAATGACCTGAGGGGGTGGAGGCAGGGGGTGTTGCAAGGAATAGCTTTGCCAGCCTCTCGGGTTTGAAGAATTTGGCCGAGTAGAAGGTTTGTTTTTGCAGTGTGCAATGACTTTAGCCTTGATCTGCTCACTGATTTTTATAAGGCTGTACTTTTGCTTCATGTAGGTTTTGTTCTATTACCATAGACTTGGAAGTTTTGGTGGGAAAAGGATATACAGAGTTGGTTTTTAGAAGCTGAAGTGGTTGTTTTCCAAAAACAGGAGAAACTGTAGCAGAAAGTCTCTCCTAGAAATAAAAATGAAGCTACAACAACGGACAGGTCAGAATTAAAAGCAACAGTGAACAGGCCTGTAACTTTCATGTTTGTGAAATAGAAATGCTCAATATTGAAGTAGTTTATGCCCATCTTCTGCCTGGTGTTACCACAGGAAAATACTACATTCAGCTAGTGAGCAGAAACTAACGAACAGCAAAACAGGCCTGCGGGGCTTTTTCACGTGGCTTGCACATTTTTGGTAGCTGGGAGATTTTATGTTCCTATGAATTTAATTGGATTTGTGTCAATACATGACAGGGTTGAGTGGGACCAAAGCTCATCTTTTTCCTTCTTACTCTGAGCATGCAGTTGGAAATTCAATCCTGAAAAACAAGATTTGAAATTCTTTTGCAGTCTGCAGCAATTACTTCAGTTTCTTACCTGGGCTTGTATGCTTACACACAGTCATACCAAAAAGTGTTTCATTCTTTAGAGTTAGTAATTTTCTATTAGATATAGTAAGATGTGCTTCACAATTACCAGTCTTTTTGGATTCGTATCCTTTGTCATTTACTATTTTCCTTGAAATGAGGAGGAGATTCCTGCTTCCCACCCACACTCAAAAGCACACTACAGGACAGTGACATGAGTACTTCATGAAGCCATGAAAAGGACAAGAGGAGTATATGATTTCACATACTAGGTAAGCCAGTTGCTGGAAAACAGCAGCTTAAATGCTGTGCCAGCAGTTGTTCATCATTCTCATACTAGTATTTTCAATTCTTTCCCTGTCCTTTCATCCTTTTCAGAGTCTACCTTCATTTTTGAGCAGGTTTACATAGTAGAGACTGCTCAGAGTTGTAATAAGCACAAGAATGTTATTTATAAAAAAACCAACAAGGAAGCAACCTGGAATGACAAGGTTACCATTGCTAGGATAGACTCTTCAACTGCACAGAGGACAAGCACCACAATCTCACACAGAAATTAACAGCTGTTGGGTGACAAGGCCCTTCACAATTGAAGGGCAGGTGATCTTTAGGTTTAAATGCTAAGTGTTAGATAGCTGGAACACTGCAGTTTGCTGTATTTTGTTTTCCCCAGAACAAGTTTAAATAGTCTGCCATCCACAGTGAAAGACTTACAGTAATGATACTCTGTTAGCCTGGAGAAGGAAGAAGAGTTCCATTTTCTAAGGAAAGGAGACACTTTAATGGCACATTTTCCATAAACACAGTGTGAATGAGATATAATTCACATTCAGCCTGGAAATGCTCCGGAAACACACAAAATGAGCATAGTCAGTAATCCTCACTGAAAATTACACACTAGATTTTTAATGGTAAACAATTACAACTATGGCACTACAGTACTTGAGGATATCCTAAAGCACACTGGAATCAATTTTCAGGGTGCTGATTACCTCATCAGTAAGACACAGACACGTCGGTAATGAAATGCTGAGGAAGTTTTTGACCACCATGCGTTGTTATGCTTTCTATTGATTTGGCAAAACCCAAAAAAAAGCCTCCTGCTTTTGATACAAGTCTGCAAGTTTTAAACTCCTCTGAGCCTGACAGCTATTACACTTGGCAAGCACCTTCTCCGAAGGAGCTCTCTTTGCAAGTGCCTTAGAGTTTTGCATAATGCTGCACTTGACAGCTCACTATACAACACCCTAGAGCAGAACTATCCCAAGAGCTGGGCATTTTGCAGTTTTGTTGTACATAAATCTCATCTCCAGTTGTATACATGGCTAAACAATTACTAATGGACAACCTTTGATCAGACAGATTTTGGTGAAAAATACACAAGTCTGAACTGTAGAGAACAGCTGATGCTTGCAGAGCAGTCACAAGCAAGAAAAAAAAAATCTTGCCAGTTAATGTGTCCTATGATTAGCAGTAAGTAGAAAAGAAACATTTGGCTTAAATGAGATATCCCTTCCCCACCCCCACAAGCTAGTAGATAAATATAGGATATACAAGGTTAAAAATGTAATACTAGGGCAGGTGCAGTATTTGTTACTGGTTCAGTGCTCAGTTACTTTTTTTTTTTCCTTTTTGACACCACACTGAATAGAATACAGTGGATAAGCAAAGTTCTCCACCAGGAAGAGAAATACTTGTGTTGCCACAACAATCTGTTCATACTGTCCATCTGGGTTTGCAGTGGGAGAAAGTTAAATTAGGAAAGGATTTACAATGTACTTGTTCCAGCAAAGCATATGGCTGAGTCTGCCTGCTGCAAGAACAAGACTGACGCGATTGCATTGTGTTCCCTTGGCCGTGTCTCAACTGGACCATGAGAGATACCATTGCCCAAGACCTTAATGTTACAGAGCTAATGTTACTGAAAGGAAATACTGAAGTGAGAACTTAACTCTTGACCCCTAAAAAAATTAACTGGAGAAGTAAAAGCCGCTTAAAATAAGTGAATGTTGCTAAAGGTTACAAATTTAAGTTTAAAAATACAAAAAGGCACATTTACATCACTCATTTGCCAGAACACTGCATACACCTGACTACTGTAAGTTAAACTGCTGGCCCATAGCCAGTTGTGCATTTTAAGCTTTGTATTCTTGAAACTAGAACTCTAAAGCAATCCAATCCAAGTAGCATGCAGACAAAACATAGCTACAGCTGGAATCTACTTAACTTCCCAACTGACTGCAAACAGTAAGACTGCCCTTTAATGTGGTACAATACTTCACTTGCCCTGCACACCCATGAAGTCTGTCAGATACCTTTTTCTGCCTGCATAACTGGTAACAGCTACCTCTTCTGATTAGAAGAAAGGCTCTGGCTGCAAGAAATAATGGAGAAATGGTAGGTGACAAACTATCTACAGTTTAAAGCACTGAACAGTTCTATTTATTGTTCAATTTAAGTAAAAAAACAACAGCCTTATATATGTCACTTAATGTATCAAATAATAATCACAATGGGTTTTAACTAGTGTACAGTTTACATATTCATACACCATTAGCAGTGCTGAATGCTTTCTGCAGTTTTATATTAAGCCTTCCTGGTTTAAGATGCTGTGGAAAAGCTACAGAGAATGACAGTTGTAAAAACCATCTGATTGTGATTTCTCTTCACACCTGTCAGTGTACAGCTAGCAGGTAACACAGCAAGGAAACTGATGCCTACTCTGTGTGCACCAGGTTGTGCTATGGCACAATCAAAAAATGCTGTGTACAGTGATGTCTTTCAGAAGCATTAACTCAAAAGGGTAATCACATTTTACTTGAGGAGTTCAGTATTTTCAGACTATTTTACGGTGGTGTGGTGGTTGATCTTGTGACTGCATTAAGACAATTCTGCTCTTACTACCACTCTTTTGAGACTTCCTTAATAGGCACACAGGGGCTAGCTAGAAAGGATGGGCTTGAGCAAGAATTGAAATCTCAGATTTCAGGGGGTTTGGGGACTCTTGGCTTTTGCAATATTGGTTTTCCTGTCCACCTTTTTTTTTTTTTTTTTTTTTACATCTTACTAGCTGACTTCTACTCTCCAGCATGGCAGTACAGCTAAATGGTTTTTTTAATGGTTTGTTTACTGTTGTGGGGTTTTTGTTGTTGTGTTTTTTGTTTTGTTGGGTTTTTTTATTTTTTTTTTTTAAACAGAGGTCTTTCTCCATTCCATAGCCAAGCTTTAGAAATTGTACCATGGCTCCAGCATTAATCTAGAGACCCAGACTGCGCCCGTGTGTAAATACCACAGCTACCGAAGTCTGGTCCTGGCAACAGGCGGCCTTGGCTAATCAGCTCCCTTCAGGGCAGGCTACGCTGTGAAGCTGAGCATCTTCCCTTTAGTAGTAAAAAAAAAAACCTGTCATGCAGAGCATCTTAAACACCATCTGCTTCCTTTCAGTTTTAAGTGAACTGCAGGCATTTAGTGGACAAGAGCTGTATTAGACCCAAGAGCGTTCTCACAAGCCCCAAAATCCAGGGCTGTACTCCCACTTCCTACCAGGAAGGTGGATTGGGGTCCCCCCTGCCAGGAAGTCTCCAAATTTTCAAGTAAGCATTCATGTTCAAATTTCAAGATGACAGCCTAAAACAAGAGATGTGTGTCTAAGGCAATTCAGATTTGGTTAAAAAAACAGAAATCTCAACACAACTTAGACATATCTATATTTTAGGATCATTTTTTTTAAGTTTGAAGAGAGGAAGGCAAGAGCATGTGAGGAATACTTGAACTGAACTGCAGTATAGATACAAATGAACCAACTGTTTATTTACAATGATTCCTGAAAGTCAGCAGCCTGAATACACACCAATATAGCAGCAATTACTTGGTCTATTTAATGATGTCACATCTCCTCTCTTCTGCAGACAAAGAATGATTGTTCACAGGTCACTGTTTAGTTGTTTGCATGAGGGAAATGGTACATACAAGCTATTTCTCGACTTGAAGAGATTAAATCCTATCTACATAACAGCTGTGAGAACAGCATGAAGTTGTATTGCTCTTCATAATCAGAAGCACATTTGTTTTGCTTGCAAGGGGGATAGAAAGCTTCTGATGTAAATGTGCCTTTAGAAAGTGAGAACTGAAAACATTAATATAAAAAAGTCAAATAACTAAGTATTTCATGAAACTATATATATAAAAACTGAGTTATCACAACTAAAGCAGCAAATCAAAATCTGCTGAGGTTTTCTGGTATAACTAAAAAAGTTAGTTTGTGTCCAAGTTCAGTAAGTCAAATGCTACCATCGACACAACAAAACTAAAACTCACAAGAGGAAACTGAAAAGTGCACAATGAAATTAATAGTCTTGGATCAAGTATTTATGGAAAAATGGAAATGTTTTGTCCGGTGGACTTGATAAGTGAGAATTAAAAGGAGGTATTAAAGTTTATCTGATCCAGATTTGGCTTGCCGTTCCACGTAGAAGAGGATGTACGCCTTGGCCTTTACCACAGTCTCCTCATCAGTCAACGTTACAGTACTGTCGTTGAAATGGAACCAACGGCCTTCGTGAGCAGCGTACGCGGTGTAATGTCCAGAGCCCACACTGTCAGCAGGGGGGAGGCGGGGAAAGAAAGGACAATCAGAAGGAGACAGACCACCTTGTTCTCTGATGTATTCGCTATTAGGGCTAAGAGACTTTCCAAGAACCAGAGGAAGAAAAGAAGCGAGAGCCCTCCACAACAGCTGGTAAGACACTTCCCTTCTTAATCTGTGGGGCTCAAAGGTTTATGTTAAGTAAAATCATTTACTGGGATGAGCTGAAAGACTTTTTTTATATGACAACCCATAGTTTTTGTGCCAGCAAGGCTTCTTGTAACACACACATTGTATTTGCCTACACAAAAAAATCAAGTCCATTACCTGTTATTATTCAAGCATTAGCTATAAAAATTTTACTATGCTCTATTTTCAGAAGTCTTCCCCATTTTGGTCTAGGGAGACTCACACAGTCTAAATATAATCAAAAGTGCTCACAGCAAAACTAATCCCAGAATACAAAGAAAATTTTTCAAGTTCATCTTAAACAGATCCATGTCTTGGACCCCTATTTCTTTAATCTAACATACCAGAACTACAAACCCATCAATATTCATTATTCTGCCACCCCAAGATAAGGCCTGCCTTCTCTTGCCTATCTGTAACACACTCTGTGTTTCCAACCATCAAAATCCTCTTGTTAATCAACAGACAAACAACCAGCTCCCTTTTGCTGTCCATTTAGTTTTTCCTGTTACTTTGAAGCACCAGTCCAATGCACTGTGATGCTACAAGGGCTGCCTTTACAGAGCCCACACCATTTCTCTAGAAAAAGCAAAAGGAGGGGCATTCTGGACAGATTCACTCTGCTGGTTTAGGGTCTTCTGTTCCTTAAGGAACTAGGCTATTTTCATTGTCTCACACTTCTATTCATTACCCTTAAAGTGTGCCAGTGGGCATTCACACAAGTAACTGTACATAGCTATCTGAAGTTAATTCAGCCGATAAACTACTGCTTGTTTTCCACCAGTAAAAATACAGATATTCTCTAAGGGCAGAAAACCCTTCATTAACTCTGCATATACTTTAGCAGGGAAAAGGTTTCTGCCAAGAAAAGCAGGCTTACCCCCATCTACTCACCCTGAACCATGATGCACAACAACAGCCGCAAGGTCATAGAGGCAGCTTTCTGGGCCACTGTTTTCAGGCTGTGGTTAAAAAGACAGAAAACTCTTCAGATCTCAATAGCACCTACTACAATTTGTAATAAAAAGGCATCATATGTCATGGAAGAAATTTCTACAGAAAGTACTGGTGAGTTGTCATACCTCTAGCAAGTAGCATTTCATATCTAGGCCTCGTAATGGAAACTCAACATATGTATCAACCTTGTTTCTCAGATATGCTGTCCAGTGAAATCGTTTCAAGTGTAAGCATAGCACCTACAGGAATTAAAAAAAAATTAAATGGATGCATTAGAGGAAGAGGTTGAAATTCATGCTGGACATCTGCAATAGCCTACTGGAAGGTTAGGTGTTGGTCTACTAATGGTGGGGTCATTATTTTCTTTGACACGTCACACTGTTACTTTTCATGCTTATACAAACCTTTGGTAGTTTCTGAATCCAGAACTTTTTGGTGGACTTCTGTTTCTTTTTGCATTTGTGACACATATAGAGCTCTGTCTCATCAAGTTCTTCCAGGTCTGTAAAACTGCGAAGACAATCTGAAAAAGAAGAAGGTACAAAAAAACAAGTTGTCCACATGAAGAAGCCTGATTCAAGATGACATTGAGTTATTTTTGTAATATGAAATACAAAAAACACAGCAAATACAGAGCATATCTGCTGCGGTTGTTCTCGTTGTTATATACATCTGTGCAGCAAAAAGCTCTGTAATAGTGTGTTTTAATCCAGTAACATGTTGTTACATGCAGCATTCCCTGTTCCTGAGAACACAGCTAAGCATTTCAAGAAAAAAAAGGCATTCACAAAACCTCCATTTTTCAAACAAGATTCGGCCCAACATTCAACACAACTGTTCTCAAAAGAGAACCTAAAAGAATATTCAACTTTTAGAGGCGATTTAGTTTTAGGTACAAAGCGACCACAGAAAATAATGGGCTTTGATATTTCAACAGCCTGCAGCACAAATCTAAAAATTAACAGCCTTTAAAACAGTCAATAACAGCACCATTGCCCAACTTTGCAGGACAGCATTTGTGTGGTTTAAAAGCAGAACACCAAAGAGCCAGGAGGCACCTACTTCTAAGCACAGAGCACTGGCAAATGATAAAAATTCGATGGCATGCGGCACCAAGTCACATCACAGGTGAAAGCCTAGCTCCTCTGAAATAGACACACGCGAGAGTATATACTCTTAGTCCTAGTAATGATTTAATTATCCAAGCGCTCTTACCTCTAAGTGTGCACATTGGTCCATTTTCTTGATTTTTAGTACGTTTATTTCTGAACTGACTTGGAATATCTAGTGAAAGGTCTAGAAAAAGCAAAAACAAAAAACAAATTAGGGCTGAATAAAATAATGCCTCATCTTTTCAGGCCAAAACTCTGGTTCAGTCATATTATATTTAAATACAACATGCTTCAGAGTTACCAGTCACCTAGTATTTAGAAAGCAAGAAGCACCTCACCTAGGAATGGATCAAACTTTCTAGATTCAGTCCCACATATTAGGCAGTTGACTTCATTTTGAAGAATGCCTCCAAAAATTGCTGTGACAACGGTGGATGCTCCATTTCTAGACAAACCACATCAGAGAGGGGAAGTCAGAACATCTGAGCTGAATTTTCAATACCTGTTACACGTTTACTGCTTACAACTCACCGCTGCTCGGCAGAGCGGTTCTGTCCCTGTGTAATGAACAGCGAATGTGTTAATCCATAGGCATTTCATTCACCCCAGAATCGTGCAAGTATTTAGCTGCTGTAATACTTTCACTTCATCTTGTACCTGAAGAAACTGTGAACTGCATATGCTCTAAGTAGATGCTCAGAATTTCAGTGTTGAGAGTATTCCAGTTGATTTCCACAGTGGAGAGCTGATGCTTACAGGGGCACAGTACTTTAACCCTGTAATTAGGGCTGTTTCCTAAACAAAAATTATTCTCTTTTCTGTAAATTGAGCAGATTATGTAGATTTTTTTTTTGTTTTAATTCTATACCCTTTGTTACAAGTAGCTCTGACTTAAGGCATATTTCTGCACTTGATTTCCAAAGACAGCATAAGCTGCATTAAAATATGATTAACAATATGCATCATCATTGCTCTCTAGGCTTTCATTACTCTCAATCTTTTTAGCAGGTTATGTAATGGACTGACTGACTTTTCATAGTCCAAATAAAAAAAGCTGTATTATTATACAACCTCTAAACTTGTGTTTGTGCTTGCAGACCTGACACAAGCCTGCAGAAAACCAGTGTTGCTTATCTGCTCTCCACCTACATCTTTACAGTTTATTTGAATGCTGCTTGTTGAGCAGAAAGGGCTACTCAAATAAAGCAGCACTCAGGAAGAGAGCATTCACAGTGTATTTGTTCCTTTACTGCAGACATTTAAGTGAATATAAGTGACCCTAATTTACCCTCTACAGAAGGCAGCTCACTCCCACCTCAGCATGCATTTGAACAGCTACTGTCAAGACAAATTTACAGTAGGTGTGTGAACACAATTTAAATTCTCCTTGGGTTTTGACATTCAAAATGTTAACAAAACAGAATTGGTGTAGTTTTCAAATACGCTTCAATTCCAACAATATTTTACTATTCTGTGGGAGTTTTAAGCATCAGCAAAGCAACATAAATGTGGTAAAGAGCACAGTCTGAACTCTATGCTTTCCCTAATGAAGCATCTATAAAATCCTGCATCTCTCAGACCTGCTTACTAATTCCTAATAGGTATAGGAAGGGAAAACTCAATTCTTACATAGGGAATCCAAGCACTTAAGGACCAAATGCGCACGCTGAACTGACTTAACATTCCTCCCTGAAGCAAATTAAAATGTTTTCTCTCTGGGACAGTTTCAATCTGAGAGAGAACACACCTGGGACAGAATTCAGAAACAACAGCATTTTGAGAAGTACAGAAAGAGGAGTGAAACACATGGGTTACCTCTGTTACAAGACACACAGTAACATGAAAATCAAAATTTCTAGGGAAAAAAGAGCAACCGCTTTAACTGTGTCAAGTGATATGCAAACGTAGCAAGATATCTGCAGGAAAACTGACTTCAAACCCCACCTGCACTGCTCACTCATTAATCCAGGAGGTATGCTGACAATTTAAACCTACGAATACTTGGCCATCCTTTTTTTTTTTTTCCTGCTCCTGTATCATGCAGGTCATCTGTCACCCTAAGACAGTGAGTCTGTCTGAACAAAGAATTCTGTATAGGTATAGAATAGAAAATACTAAGTTTGCTCTTTTTAGTTCTGAAAGACTCCTGAGTTAACGTGTTTCCATGCATGCTCACTTACACCTATGACAAATGCTGATCCTTTTGAAAAAACACACATGCTATAGGAAGCTAATCCTTCATAACCTACAGCTTTGTAATTTCCAACATTGCAGAGGCTGTTGGTTCCTTAAACAAGGAACCATGAGTTCAAAATTTCAGATCCACCACACAGACTTATACAAGAGCATTAAAGTTTTGAAGAAATTAAAAATCAAATAAACAAACAAACAACTTCTTACATGCAGCATTTGTTGCTTGCAGTCAGACTAGAATTTTCCTGCAAAATTACCGAACGTGAAACACCATTGAAGCCACCTTGGAGTTCCAGATGTAGATGGTCCAAAAGGTAACGCATGAACTCGTGGGCATCCTGTTGCTGGTATCCCCTTAAGAGAAAAGTAAACAACAGCAACAAAGTCACCAAAAACACAGGCTGCTTTAGTGCGTTCACAAGAGAGCACCAGGGTCACGTGAAAGAACTTTTGCTTATTTAATTCTACTGAGCAGACTTTACAGAGACACAAACAAAGGTCTTCCAAGTAGCCTTGGAAAATGTACGGCTACGTCTGGACAAGCTATGCAGTTTTGAGCTCTTGCAGCTCGCTTACTCTGCCTCTCTGCACATCTCTTTTTGAGGAAGGAGAAACCTTTAATAGCCATTTTTAGATAGGAAGTCCTTTTAGAAAACAACAGGGAGCAACAGCAACATAACATTTGCTTATGTCAATATGTGAATGGTTAACATCCATTGGCCTCACCAAACCCAGTCTGTGCTAGTAAAATCCGAGGGCTCATACACAATGGGAGCAGTGATTTCCCCTCGTCCATGCAAAGCATTTCTCCTTTTTCTTTGTTATTGACTGTAATTGGTAACAATTCTGTGGATGCACTAATCCAGTTCAGGCAGCACACTATTCATGCCTACTTTGAAACTAGTATAAATGATGGTCAATATACTGACATTGCATACCTGGTAAAATTCAAGAGAGACACCACTAAATGTTCATGTGGGATTCAGCTTTGGTATTTCTGAGTGGTTTACATTCAGCCACTAATCCCACTCATTCTAGCAGCTCCAAGTGTTTGCTTGTCTGTTTGTTCCCCTCCCCACCAAAGCCAGGAATTTAATCTTTGGGTCTGTTTCCCACATGCATCTTTCAGCAACAATATGAAGTCTGAAATAATTAAGATGAAAGAAAAAGTTCTTTGCTCTTCTAGGGCAAGATCTGTAGCCATGCTCAGAATTGCACACCTTCCCTGCATAGCCCACACACCATTTGTTGGGAGAGGGCTGTAATGGTGGGGTATCCAGAGCATCTCTTAAGCATTTGGATTTGGTAGGACAGGGTGCCACAGTGTCAGGTGTGTTATGCACACCTGAAGGGAAAATGTCCCATAAGACCCATGGCACAGCACCCAGAGTTGAAGAGAAATGAGAACAGACTTGGTGCAAAGGTATGCAATACATAGGTACGTCCTACAAAAGTACTGTTAGGAGGTGACAAAATAAAAATGAAATCGAGCCTTTCCATCTTCTCGAATTGATGTTTTCTTCCAAACTAGCAGCTTTAAAAGAAATCCTTAACTTTGTATGCAGATCTTGCAGCACCCTGAAAAACATCAGCTACCTTTTGCAACAGAAAAATGGCACACAGAAATATTGCTGTGCTTCAACAGGCCAGAGTCCTGTGCAGCCAAGAACAGGACTGACTTATTCTCCCTAAGTTGCAAAATAGTTGTACATTACTATGAAATAAGGTAGTAAAACAGAACTCAGCTTCCAAGCTGCACATTAACTGGGCACCCCGTAGGATAATTTTGAAGTTGCTGAGATAACACAGGATTTGCTTAGTTAACTGAATAGAGCTGTCTTCAATTCAGTAAACATATAGGCATTCATAATAAACAGCTGAAGATTAAATTTATGGACTCTTTGCTTCAGACACCTTTTCAACATTAAATTCCTCATACAAGAGCTCTGAAGCATATGGCACTCTTGCTCTGCAACAAATTTGATGAAAAAAACCTTTGGAACCATTCCAGTGTTGGTTGTACTCCTGGTGCATGTGTTTATACTTGCATACAAATTTGTTAATTATGGATGAAAGATTCTTTGGATTTGTTAAAAAAGCAGTAGTATAGACACAGTTTAAAAAGAATGTGATGATGGGGACAATGAACTTTTTAAAGTAAACTATGATCTAGAAGCCCATCAGCAAAAAGCAGTAGTTCCTCTGATAGTCAGCTTGTGTAATAAAACCAATCTCCATCCACCTGAAGCAATTCAATTCAAGCCCACCTCAGACAGTCCTTTTTCTACTGGCAACAAGATAGGATATGAACAGGAAAACAGAGCATACTATTTATACAGCAGTAAGTTGACAACATACACATCTTGCAACTCAGCGAGAGGCTACAGAACTATCTTGGCACATGGAGAATGACAGCAGCAGACTCGGTCCAACAGTCAAGGAGCAGGACTTCCTTGGACAGCAGCATTAGAGCACAGAGACACTCCAGTTGCGCTTATGGAAACTATAAATTACATTCTGTACTCCTTGTACGCAGTAGGAGACAGCCATGGAGTGCATCAACAGCAGTATTTGCTGTAACACTTTAAGAAGAGCAGCACTTGCAGTCCTTGGAGGCAGGCATGACATGCCGTAACAACTGAAATCTCTGTGGGCTAAAACAACTGAACCAGGTTTCCAAACATGTTTCCTCCCCCTACCCCATCACTTTGGACTTCATAAACACAAGCCAAATTGGCTTGATATTGCTTTGACATTAATGTGCTACTGCCTCCAGCTTTCCTCCACACACATCCATCCACCTTCTCCTAATCTCGTAAGAAGTGTGCACAGTCAAACTAGAATTGTAGAATCATTCACTTTTACAAGGTACAATTAAACACTGAACAAACACAGATTTTCACCCTAGAACATGTGGGAGTGGGGATCTACTGAGCAGCTGAATCTATTCTCCATGTGATTTAATGAGTTCTCTTATCAATTAATCAAGGACACATTCCCAGCTAACTGGGAATAACACAGGGAGGGGGAGAACCCCAACAAACAGCACTTTTTGTTTTAAAAGCTGTGATAGAACCCACAGTGCTGAAAATTTGCTTGAGGAACTTTAACAAACTGATTTCTCAGTCTAACAAGAATTATAGTGAAGACTGTAATGGGGAAACAGGTCAAGGACTTTATGGATGACATTCATTTGCCTACAATGTTTTGGTCGCTGCTTGCAACTACTGGTATTAAACTTCCTTGATTCTCATAAGCCAAGTGAAACATATTTGGCAGTGTAAAGAACAGAATAAATGGATTTGTGTTACTCGGGTTACTCGTTGAGCAGATGTGTTCACAGCATCTTTTCAGCACTGCTGGAGATGTAACAGATAACAGAACATCTTTACTACCTGAGAACATGGAGCAACTTACCTTCATCACAATATATCCTAACAGGTTTCAGTGCTCCTTTGAAAGAGGTTCAGGGGCCAGGACAAGGAGACCTTGGAGAGGAATGATACTTCGATTTACTTGAGTAACCTTTTTTCCCCCTTTCTTTTTATTGTCGTCTTTTGTCAGTATGGGCACAAAACACCTATTAAGCACACAATTTTTTATCATAGCCCTTATTTCGTGTCCAGCTGGTGACTACAGTATTTTGAGAGAATCAAGGAAGTTTCAGCCAGTATGCTTGCATTTAGGCCTGTAGGTGCTGTACCTTTTTTAAATCTGACTCCATCACCTTCTTATTGCAGCCAAGCTTGGGTTCTGGCAACATCATGCGCTTAGCCCTTACCTACCAGTCACTATCTTGATTCTTCTGCCCTTTTGGAACACTGGCTCAAAGGTACAACTACTACTATTTCAGTATTTGAGATGTTTGTCCTCTCCGACACTGTTGCACATAGTATGTGGCAGAAGAGCAGGGAAAAATAAGCACTACCAATGAACACAGAACTGGCAATTAAAGCAAAGATACTTTTCAAAGCACATTTGTGGGCATATGGAAAAGCTGCACAGAGTGCATCCCACAGATTTTAGAGTAGAACACCAGCAATACAAGATTGCAATTAATAATATTATTCTTATACTACAAAACTTACCTAAAATTTGGCATGATTTTCCAAACGACGTAAAATAAAGACTCTGGACTAAATGCAGTTTGGCTTCCTTGCCATAAAGCACAGAGCGTCTTTCTGAATTCTTCCACCAACGAACTGGAAAGAAAGGAAAAGCTGGTGATAAATATGGGTTTGCATTAGAAATCTTGTAGAGATTTACTAGCTCAATGGTACAAATGTCAGATAGTGCTTTGGATTGTAAAGGTTATAAAGAATGGGTAAATATCCTTTCCAGTACTTCAGAGATTTTAGGTCCAAAATCCTACCCGTAGGTTCAGACGTTTCAGATGTGAAGGACTCACCTGCAAATCTATCCACCTTGCACCACACCACTGCAGACTCTGCTAACATCATCCCTTTAACACTTGCTCAAACAAGCTACAGATTGTGAATTGCTTACTCTTGATTTTTCTTTTATTTTGTTTTAAAGATGTTCACTTGCAGACACATCCCCAGGACCATAATTTAGCTGTAATTAAGTAACAGTTTCTGGAGTGCATACAACTAGCACTTCTTAACCCAATTTAAATACAGTTACCCTTCAGTGCTTTCTGATGTGACTGCTTCCCCCAGGAGCACCAGATGAATCTAGCCAAAGTGCAAGTGAGAATTTTTTTTTTTTTGTATAGCCAATTATTTTCTTATGACCGTCATCCCACAAATCATTTTCTATGGTTCTGCAACACTAAAGCATAGAGTGGCTCCACTACTCGAGCATTTGCTGTTTTCCATAAAGTTCAGTGCTAACAAGGAACATGGAACTCACACATTGTTATCCCCCTGGCTCCTGGTGTGGTAAGTTCGTCTGCCTGCAGTCTTCCCATTCCTCAGCTCCACAGCAGGCAACTCTTTGAAGTAACAGCAAAACTGCTGAATGTTACTATGGAAAAAGGAAAAATGAATGAAATTCTTAAAGGGCAGAGAACAAAGCATATTATGTATTCTGGAGCCTGTTCTTCGAAATGCATAAACAGAACTTCATGCAGTGACAGAGGATGGCAATCATAAACCATTCAAGGTACAAATACTCATCCTCTGTAAATGACTGACCAGATCTGTAAATATCATCATCATCCCAAATACCTGAAATAATTATATCTTAGCTCTGCTTTGACTAAGACACCATGACAGACAGAAGAAATCAGAAGGCATTCCCTAACAAACCAGACTGCATCTGCTGAGGAGGTTAACTCTGTGTCTACCGCCACCTACCAATCCCAGCCTCTGCTAACGAAGCCTCAGTAATGGAACACAAGAAGCACGTGCCTCAACTCCTGCCAGTGAACCCTCAACTCCTGCCAGTGAACCCTCAACTCCTGCCAGTGAACCCTCAACTCCTGCCAGTGAACCCTCAACTCCTGCCAGTGAACCCTCAACTCCTGCCAGTGAACCCTCAGCGATGGAAAAGAAAATGGAGACCAATTAGTTCTGCTGCAGCCCAACCCAGTAGTCTCCCAGTGAAGCAGGCAAATTCAGAAATGTAAAGGACAATTATAGAGCAGTGGCAGTCATGGCAGCAATGAAATGAGGTCTAACATCTCAGCACTGCAGACACTGTTCTCCAACCCACTTCAATGAGACCCCATCTCTCAAAGCACTGTCTCTAATTTCACAGTGACTGTAAGCATCAGCATTTTTCAACATCCTCTGCAATGAAAGGGCAGTCTCCTTTTCTGCTGGGGACACGGCAGGCCTCCTCTAGAACGCTGCATCACAGGAAGTCCCTCACACTGCGGAACAACTTTACGGTACCTGCACACACCCCTTCCTGCAAAACCAGGTACACTTTCATATGGTGGTAACTTGCCAACTTCCCTTGCCTAATGCTACAGCACACCACCACTCTCACAGAGGTGTGGGGAATGCTTTGGAGGTACCTGAGCGACTGAAGGATTGCATTCATGAAACACGTATTTCCCAGGTTCCGAAGACCTGTGGCACAAAGGGCAGTGGTGCTTCCCTGGAAATGAGAACAGTGAAGTTAAAGAAAGACTTATCATTGCTCCCTCACAATCTCCCCACAGAGTTGTTACTGTTCTATCAGCATACATTTAAACAATAATAGACTACACGATTTGAAAAGTGCAGTTTCAAAGCCAAAGCAACCACCTCTCCAGCTCAAACTGCCTTGAAGCTCCATCTTGAAATGAAATCTGTTTCTTACTCATTCCTGTCAACAGAAAACTATACCACATCTTTTCTTGCAAATAAATTCAGTATAGGACCATACATTCACTGTTCTAACGCAATTTAAAAGCTAAACTATCTTTTAGTAGTAGTATTGCAAAATGAACACATTACTTGACACCAGTGACTACATACAAATCCAGCTTACCAAATACATATTCAAAGTGTTCCAATAAAACTTTTATTCCTCCCCAAATCTACCACAAAACTCATCGCTGATGAAGAACTAATAGCAGCAGGATACCTGTGTATATGTTGTTAAAAACATTAAAAGGTATTATTTACATAAGCAATTTACCAATTCAGTAAAAATTGTTTAAAGAGAGGTCTGTTTTCCAATAAAGAAAGAAAACTTTGAAGTACAAACACCACTTTTGCATATTCTTTTCTCACTCTTGCCCAGGGCGAGACAGCAGGGTATTAATGCAAACAGCAGTGCCCTGTCTTTTCTATGTAAGATCCAATGTGCCAACAATAAAATGATCATTTGTTGCCATGGGCAATATTCAAGCATTAATAAAACGGAGGTAACAGCACAGACTAAGAAGAATAAAAAAGTAGGATTAAGTTCACGCTTTCTAATTCCATCTTTTCTGTATCCAAATGCTGTCTAGAATTTTCCTTCTGGTTTTTACTGGCTTTCCATTTTCCAGACAACGATGCTGTGTGTTTTCATAGCAAAAAAAAACCCAACAAACCACAGCACAAAACAAAAACACCACCACCACCACCGAAAACCAACACCACCACACCCCACTCCCAGGCTTCCTCAATCACCCCAAGATTGGGACAGTTCAGGAAGCACACACAGAGGACCCTATACTGACTGTAGGTAGTGCATTTTTAAAGTAACTAAACCCCTACAGACTTTGCAGAACAGCTTATTTCCATTCATACATAGAACAACTTCTCTTCATAATCAGGTAACTCCCCACAGCCGAGAACAGCTATTACTTCAGCTCCCCTTGACTAAACTGCTGTCCTGCAGCCCCAGGGGTCAAGGAGGAATAGCTCTGTTCTACCACTCCTTCTGGCTGAAGGTGAAAATTAAGTAGTTGCCTGCAGCTGGGTCAGTGTCTCCCCTCCACCTCCCTAAAATCTGGGAGAAATTATGAAGATCAGAAACATCCTCAACCCAAACTGTGGAAAACAGAGACGTTAGGTTTGGGGCATTCTTTGACTGGAAGAAACTATATAGACCTTCAGCTATCTAGCAAGGGCTGGACTGTCCTCTCCTGGGTGCTATTCTGCAGATGTGAAGGTAAAATAGCAGAAAGACAAGAGAGAAAAGCTTTCAGAATAGTCCACAGTTCCTTCTGAAAGCAACATTTACTAAACTGTTTTAAAAATTAGTTACAATTTTTTTACTTTCCCCTAATACTCTCTTCTCCCACTAGAAAAAGACAGTGCACCTGCTTCACTGCCTTTTGCACTGTAAAAAAAAAAGAAAAAGAAGAAAAGCACCCCTTGTCTGCTCAGAAAAGGAAAGTCTTATGTCTAGCCCTGATTTGATCCCAGTAGGTACTAGCTCATTCTGATTTCACAGATCCCACCAAGTTCAACCTACCCTGAAGCTCCATCTTGATGTGAAACCCTTCTTAAGCACAGGAAAACTCAAAGTCTAGGTGAGCAAAAATGCAGCAGAATATCAGACAATCTTTTGTGAGAAGGGGTCCTTCCAGGTGTGTGGTCAGATGAGAAAGACGAACTGCACCAAGCAGAATTTGGGTAACTAAGTAATTCAAGTCTAGACAAACTATAAGCCTCAACAGGTTCAGAAAAAAACTCTTAAGCTCACTGTACTGGATCCGTCATACTTACATTTACTTTTAGTAACTTGCTGTTCAGAGATGAGTTTTCCAATAGTTTTCTTTTCCTATGTCTGTCTGACGTAAAGGCTGAACTGTTGAAAAATAATTAGAAGAGGTTACTTGTAACAAAACCAAAATATTGTGTGAAAGGGACAACAGACAATCACCCTGATTACATCTGCCAACAACTGTCATTAGGACAAGAAAGAGATTCCAGATTGCAACATAAGCTTTCCAGACTTAAAGCAGACTGCATCTCCCTCCGAGTACAGATGCACATCCTATTATCACCACTAGTATCACAGTCAAGTTCATTGCTATGCATGCTACAGTATGCATCCTGAAGAGCGGCCTTGTTAGCATGTTACTTTTCACCTAAAGTATCGATCTTTTTCCTTAACCAAAGGAATATTTCATACAGAATTTTCCATAACATACTTCTGTCAAAAGAATTATCTAAGCCTTTAGAAAGGCAACTGCAAAAAAATCAAGACAAAGTTACCAAAAATCAAAAATCTCTCAAGTGCTAGCACTGATGTGTTACAGCTGACTTACCTCACTTTAATAAAAAAGCATGACCGTGTAACATTTGTGCCATACTAATACACAATTCTAAGAACAATTAGTTACTCTTTTCCTCATCACTGGAAATTACTAGCTCCTCAGTTCTACCAGCTTATGACTTCTCACTAATCTAACAGCAAATCCTAACTTGTTCCAGATTTTAGGGGATTTCCCCCCCCTCATTAAAAGCCCTCTAAACATTAAAAAATTGTTACAACACACAATGAAAGCCTCCACAGTATCATTTACTTCTCAAACAGCCAGATCTCCTGGACATATCTGAAACACTAATGTGCACTTCTCATTATGTTTGAGCATCTTCACATCGACGTTATAAACCCAATAAGCCTATCAAAAAGAGAATGGAAAATAATGAAAATATTAAGTGACACACTTAACTCAGAGAGGATTTACAGGCTTGCCAAAATGACAACAATTTCTTAGCAGGAGTCCTATTTGAACTCCAAGGCATTCAAATGTATTTGGGAGCACTGTATGCACACGTATTTCTACTTGATGTTATATATGGTTTCCAAGCAAAATGCGAGAAGACTCGGCTACCTAGCACTGGCTGCAGCATCTGCATCATGAAGACTGCAATGCCTACTTTTCACTGGAACATCAGACAAAGAGAGGGAGAAAAAACATTCTGTACAATTCCAAGCTCATAAGCTTTATCTGTTTGTTTGGAAACCAAACTATGCAATTACTATGAAGACTATTTCCACCTACGTTTTCTCTTCAATTTTGCTGTTCCAGAAACTTATTCTGGCCTTGACAAAACTATGATTCTGTTCTGGAAAATATCACATTTATATGAAAAAAGACAGTAATTACTGGCTAGTTAGCGAGGAAGTTAATCAATATCTAAATTCCTAAATCACCATACACTGCTTCTACAAGATTCACTGCGTAAGAAACAAAACACACAAGATCAGCTGAATCCATTCATTCTGCACCTCTGCTTCTCAGTGATGAAAATCATTAAAACATACACAGTATCACACACATGGAAGGGTCAAAATATGTATATTAAATACTTATACACATATAAAGCAGAAACACCACTCAAATAATGCAATATTACAAGTCCACCCAAAGCAATCTGCTTGTAAACAAACTACTTACTTTTCCAAGTTCTGCAGATGCTCTCTGACCTTCTGTACCAGGCCCAGTTTGGTATCATTGACTACAAAATCATCACAGCGATAACTGCAAGAAAAACATTTATCAGATTGCATGCAAAGAATTTCAATAAAGTATTCCAGAACAGTCACAAGACCATTTCTAAATGGGACGAGGGCCTTTTAGGAAATGTTGAGAAAAAACCTCACACCTTATTTCACTGTTCTTCCGAGTACACGTAAATTCACAGCGCACACGCTGATTTGATGAAATGAGAGTGTAGCAAAGACAACTGTCACAAGGAGACCACTACTGCAAGATGACACTGCTTTTGCCACTTTTCTGTATTTTAAATCCCTTGCAAAAAGGAGGAACAGAGGTCCCAGAGTAATGTGGACCCTCTTACCCATGTTCTTTCTTCTGTTTGTGAAGGCAAGACAATGCCTATATACAGGGGTAAAAAATCCCTTAAAACCAAAAACCAGAAATGGTGCAGACAGGAAGGAAGCCCAGCCCTGCAGAATTCACACCTGCACATCAGTAAACCAAGAATTCCATGCAGTCCCCTCCAGTCTCCCTCAAAGGAGGCAGAGCAGCAGCCTTACTGCCATGCACAGAAGCTGCAGATGACTTTTCACAGCACTCCTGCAGGGTTAGCCAAGAGCTAGCTCAAGAACCAGATAACTCATATTCTGGCATGAGAAACAGGAAGGTAAGAAAAGACTTCACACCACTTGCACCAGCTCTTCTGAGAGCACTGTAACAAAAAGGGAGCAGAGATTTGTTATGAAGTCCCTTCCCCCACATCCCACATAGGTAACTCAGCTCTGAGCAGTGTTTGTCAGCCCTGTGCTAGCTGTGAAGCATCAAATCACAGCCTCAAAATCTGACAGGCAACTGAACACTGCCTGTGAAGAAAAACTAACTTCGGAAATGTTTAATATCAGAACTGAGGCTGTTGCCTTCCTTCCTCTTTAGCACAGGACTGACTCGCATGTGAAATACATCCTCATCATCTCAAGTTACTCCGCCACTGGAGCACACCCGTGCTTCCTAAGTTAACAAAGCTGCTGACTTCAGGCACAACTGGAGTTTACAGAGTTTTCTGCATAAATCTGCAATGTAGTTCAAAGGCAACAGTATTGCTAGTGTTAATTCAAACATTTTGAAAAGAATACGAAGTTGAGAAAGCAAAGGCCCTTGCCAATAAAGGAGTCTGTAAGACCAGTCTGTCCTGGATCTCTGTTGATCTTTTGCCTCTGAAAAGAGAAATTTATACGACTCTCAAGATTTCCAAACACAGTTATGGATACTTATGCAAGATCTAGAAATTGTAAGATAGCTATTGCCAGTAACACACTTTTAAATTTTGTTTTAAATATCACCACAGACCAAGTTAGTTTAGGAGGGGGAAGAAGAATGTACTTATTTTTCAGCCATGTTTTAAGCAGCCCTATTCAGCTCTATCAGTCACCTACAGTTACCTAATTAAGTGTTCCTGCATTTGCCACTCTCGCAGGACACCACAGCTCCAAGACAGTCATCAGAGCAAACTACCCAGGCCAGCTTTGGTGAGAGGTAAATATACTGCAGGTGGATACAGCAGAGTCTGACCCCTCCTTATTACCAGGCATGTCCACATCCCCAGGTATGCTAGCACAATTACGCTGCTACCCCAGTTGTGCAGCTACTAACACTTAAACATGGGGAATGTAAGCAGATGCAAGCTCACTGAAAGCCTCTAAGCAAACCTATTGCTGAAAGATGACGTAATATTTGCTCTCATGTCCTAAAGATCATGTTAACCGTATTTTTAGTCTAATCTCACATACCAATTACATCTTTACATAAAATTGCAAGTTAGCACTTTCCTCAAGATGGAAGAATAAAACCAAATACCTCATTAAATGTCAAGGTCCTTTTGTAACCTGACAGACTAGATAATATAAGAAATATTTTTATACTCTTACACATGTATATTGACTAACTTTAGCTAGGAAGAAGCTGCATAAGGATAATAGAATTTCCATCTGTCTGAGGCCCACTTTGCTGACTCAGCCTTGCAAGATGGAGGCACAGATAAGAAGTTAATGGATCACCCTACTCAGACCAACTTGATGAGTCAGGCTTTGTGAAAACAAAAGCACAGGAACCTGAAAGATAAGACTCCTCCATGAAGACACAGCTTAAGTGACTATCACTCAGACCACTGGAAGACCATTCCTCATGCTAATGGAGCATGTACAATTAGTTTGTAGGTATTTTAGTTACTGGAAATGTAGTGCATATGTAAACTTTTTACTGGAAACGTAATACATTTGTAAACTTTTATGTCATTAATATGTATGTGTAAGGCACATATAAACTACTGCCAACTGCTAATATTTTGAGCATTTGTTTTATGAAATGATTCATATTTGCTCCCAGCACTGAATTAAAGAATGTCTTGCTTTCTGACTCCTACAAATTGGTCTTAGAAAGTTATTGATCTGATATTTTGGTAACACTTGCAACAGCGGTAAAGTAATTTTAAGATTCACTTAAGATCAAGACAAGCTTCTTCTATTTCTCTTTTTAATAGGCAGGTTTTTCTTAAGCCATCTCCCTTGCAACACTGAGGATTTAGCACCACTACTAAAAATAACAGCAGTACTAGCAATCTATTTTGGATAAATGAAGTAAACAGCATAAAAAGTAGTTTATGCTTTAATAGCTTAAAATTTGCTAAGCCCATACACCTTAAAGGTAAACTGCTGAGCAATTACTTCCTATATGTAAAGCTGACATTCAGAACAGATGTTTAATTTGTGATACTGAGGATTATCACAAATAAACAATACACTTTCTTGCATACAGCAGTTCTACCGTATGTATTGAATACCAATTGTACAGAACAAGTTTATACTTCAGGGAGGGTCCCTTATATAGATCAGCACAATATTTTCCTCTCTATAAACTTCCTATTTTTAGCACCTCTGCTACCTCCAAGGCCTGGTCTTTTCTGACCTCCTTTGCTGCTAAAATGGCAGAAAGCCAGTGAACACAGGCACTGCTCTGGGGAACACTTCCACTTAGTGCTGTCTGTTTCAGTAGGTTACAGAACTTCACGCTATGTGTAAAAGCTCCTGATTGGATTTGAAGAATTACAGGACAAGAAAAATTAGGAAAATCCAAGTTTCCTTAGTTGTGCTAACACCTTATATGAGTAAACTAAGAACTCAAATTTTACTGTCTTGATAAAAAGCTTTTTATCCTCTTTAATTTCTGCTGACTGTAGAATGCAAAACAATGGTCCTACCTAACCAAGCTCATTTGCAGATGGCTCATACATTGGCACACTAAGTCTGTTTTTTAAACAGAACCACCATCACAAAAAGAAAGACTAGAAAATAATTTTAAGTCCGTGGCACTCAGTTCTTTTTACATCAGCCTGGGCAGTGGCAGGGGGACAATTATAACATTAGCAAAACCGTGTCCCTTTAAGAGATAACAAGGAGGCTAACGGGTCAGAAATCTGACCTGTGAGTTGTGTTTGTTAAATGAACATGAGAAACATACTATGCAAGTACGTAAACAGAGCACCCTTTCTTCTGTGCTAACCAACCCTCTGTGCACAAACACTTGAGCAAATTTGCAAGAGTCCTCTTTCAGGAAACTTATTTCGGAAAGCAAGCTTCTTACACATACCATTTTACTTCTCATGCACAGAAAAAAACCCCAACCACTAACACAGCCGAAGCCAGCATCATATGATAGCCTGAAGAGAAAAAAGTTTACTTCTCGTAAACTCTTTGTGCTTAGTACTTCAGAACTAACTGAAAGGCTGATTATCTCCAAGAAGTGGAATTCAGGAGTCTGTAGGGTCTCAAACATAATTCAGTCTGAAGATTTAGTACTGCATCTACTGTCTCAAAAGTGACCAAAGAACGAAGAAGAGTCATTCTCTCATAATAAACAAAAGATCAACATTCTCTCAACTTCTCCACTGTGAAGACTAAACAGGTGAATAGGAGGGCATTGAAGAAAGATCAAACACCTCTGGAAAAGCAAATCTCTACTTGCCCAATACTGAATGATACCTCAAGCATGCCTGTATTTTTCAAAACATTACTGAATTTATAAAGGCAATAAAAACCTCATCTAAGACTGAAAAAATAAAAACTAACCACCATCCGACTAGAACTGAAACATTTTCCTTTTACAGCTATGTTGAAAACTTGTGAACCTGTAAAAGGAAACAGAGACACCTCAACTTTCACACTGAAGCACAACTAAAGCAGAGTGCTTGATCTGGTTTTGGTTTACAGCAAGACTGCATGTGAACTAGAAACAGAACTCAATAAATGATGACTACAACAGTCACAAAGTATTTCTTCCCCTTGGAATGATAACCATAGCTAAGGCAAATTCTGGACTCTGCTCTCCTGACTGCATGGAAGTCTGACACAGCCAAAGAAAGGCAAGGAATACACACCTTCTGCTTAGAAAAAGAGTCTATACAGGCCTGTTCACTGCTACTATCACACAAGCTAAGAAAACAAAGTAAACTGGAATCCATAGGGTAAAAATGGAACAAGGGTACTCTACTCAACTCTGTGCAGTAAACAAAATCGCAAATATAAATACAAAAGCCAGCACTGCATCAAAATATCTCTTATTTTTACAGTAGAAGCAAAAAGCAATTAAGTCTTCAGATGGTATTTTCCTGACTTTCAAATTACTGAGTTTGCCCAGATTGCTAGCATAAAATATTGATCTTTAAATAAAAGTTCACTTAAAAGAAACATCATTGCATCAACATAGCATTGTCTACTGGATTAATTTCTACACTGAAGAAGCTAACAAATAATATTCCAAAATTCCATCTCTCCTTACAACTCAAATTCACCCAACTATTTGCTTTTAACTGGCAAGCACTATTTGATAGCAGCCCCTACTGTACTGTCTGAAATAAAGGGGCAGAAGTTGGCCTGAATGCCTTCTGCTTTATCTTTACACACCTAAGCTCACATCCACTGAAAAAAAATGAGTGCAATAACAAATCCAGATATCTTTTTCCAATTGCCAGGTGGAAAAAAAACCCTAAAATATCCTAAATGAAAACAAAGATACATTGCTTTTGAAACTTGTTCAGCTTCACACTAGCCCAGGAGAGTTATAATTTGCTAGTGAATTCATATGCAACAGAAACTCCCCACGGCAAAGCCCTCTATAATTAGTTCCAGTTCATCCATAGATGACTCAGCCTTCTACTTCTATTATAGCAGAAAAGACATCCCATGCTAAACTGCTTCTCATCTGTCCTACCACAAATATGCTGCGAAACACCAGTGAGCTTCCTAAGTGCATGCCTACCTGCTCCTCACAAGCACAGTTTGCTCCAGTAATAGATCCCACAGTCCTCAGTCTGGCTGTCGTCATTTTGCAATACCCATATTTTGGTGTGGGATAAGGTCAGCATGGTGCTCTGACTTGCTATTGTAACTAATCAACCCTCAGCAAGTTGGGTGTACTATTTGTCATAGTAACTGGAGATATAATGAAGACTTAAAATACACTGCTAATTCCTCCAGACATTATTACCTTCAGAGTGACTAGAAGACAGATCATGCTTCAAAAAAAAAAAAAAAAAAAGGAAAAATGCCACAGTGCAGAACTCAGTTGTTAACAGCATTAATCAGAAAAGTGGAATTAGCTTCCCATAGCTGTTTCAATACTGGTAACCTGTGCATATGTATCACTTAGACAAAAACGTTTGTGTTTTCTCATGTTTTCACAGAGAGGCAGATAAGAATGCTGGTCATTTAAATAATGTGTATGTATAATATGTAAATAGAAGCAAAATCCCCATACATCACAAAGCCACTCAAACTTTTTTTCTACTTAACATTTAACATCCATACAGCTTTTGTCATTGCTGCATGCATCATCTGATTAATTTTTTAGTTGCTTCAAGCAAAATTTCCACTTAAGTGTGATTTTACTTGCAGGGGATAAAAAGATTTGTTACAGAAGTATTCCTCATTAAACTGGATACCAAAACTTCAGCAAACAGATTTTTCCCTAGTTTTTTTTCATTAGTATACAAAAGATACTCAATTATTTGAACAACATACCCATCAGTGGAGCTAAATACTCGGTAATTTTACAAGTTCATAACACAGATTTCCCCAGGATTTGCACTATTCAAATCCTACACTGCCCTACCACACAAGTAATGACACACATGGGGAAACAGGGAAGCTAACAGGAACTGGGGAAGCAGCTGTCAGCAGTTTTGCTTAAAGGTGTAAGGGATGGAGGATGCTGAATGCACAAAAGCATTGCTTTCAACGGACTTCCAGTCCTTGCTCTCTGAGGAACAAGGAAGATAGGGAACCAGACGTAACTATTGGCATAACTATTAAATATCTCTAAAAAGTGTTCATATCTCACTCTAAGGAACTGATAGAATAAATCAGCCCACGTCATTTTTCTGTTAAAAGAATCCCTTCTGTGATTCTGCTACTTAATCTTGTCAGATTTTATGCTGCTTCCCAACAGGATCCATTCTTTCCAGAAAATCAGAGGTTGCATCAAATCTCCAAAATAAAGAAGCCTTCCTTTCAGAACGAAGAAAATAGAGATACTGGGGGGAAGCCCACCCAAAACAAACAAAAAACAAACCCATCATGCAAACACACCCTAAGTTCACCTCTCTTGGGCAGGAACTATAGCGTCTTAATTTACTTTCTGATATTCTGACAAATAAAGAAACTGTGAAAGGCTTACCAACTTGATGGAAGGAGTAACTATAACTAAACAGCAGCTTTTGCAAAACCAACCTTTTAGGTTACGTTCTCAACATACCCCAAAGCAAACAGAAGCCACTCCAAATCACAAACAGCATCGATTTCAGGAAGTTTCTGCTAAGCAGTTTGAAATGCAGGAGTTTAGCCACAATCAGAGCTAACATGCGAAAACAGAGGGTGATTTCATAACTGTTTTTAAACAGCCAGGTCTGGAAATCAAGAGATGAAGTACTCAAAATTGTGCGTAATAAAATACTTCCCAAGAGTCTAAAGTCTTCACCTTCTAGTATGTAAAAACTTGTCAAATTACAGCATTTAAACCCTTACCAGTATGTACTGTAACTACTGCAATCCATACACACAGTATGCTGAACTTTCTCTTGTTTTTCTGTTTTCTTATGATTGGTCATAGGAATCTGTGCATCTTCATAATGCTTTTTGGCATGGCCATTCACATATCTAAAATAAATGAAAAACAAAAGAAGTGTTGTACTTCTAAACAGTTACTTAGCCAACATTCATTGAAAATAAGAAAAAAAACGCAGCCTAAGAAGCATCCAATTTTTATACAGGCATTCAAATAGGCAATTACCCGTAGAAAAACATTAGTTAAATTTTCTAACTTTCTACCCCTTTACTCTCCCACATTGTAAAATTAATCTCTCCACCTCCTTCACAGTAACCAACAAACTGGCATCCTTGTACTAAACCCTATCTGGGCCCTGAACAGACTGATATACCCTCTGCACACCTGAGAAAATCATCAGCTCCCTTTCCCCATACCTGGAATGTGGTTAGTTCTCCATATTGCTTTCCCATATACCTTGCTTACAGCTCTACTTTTCCCTCCACCCAGCACTCATATTTGTGATTACTTTAACAGTGTGCTGACCCCCATGCGAAAGCACATCCATTTTAAGCTTTCCTATTCTGCAGCACAATTTAATACTAAAGCGTTCTACATTTTATAAAGTTCATGAATTTGAAAGGTTCTAGGGCTTGGGGTCACATAACTGAAAAAGAAATCTAAAATCCTACAGCTCTTTTGCTGATACAAGCATTTTCACACTCAAAATTTGAAATTTAGAAAATTGAGCATCTTTTTTAATTAAAGTGTCATTACAAATACCCATAGTATCAACTGAAAATCATTAACAGTTAGAAATGCATGGCCATACCTCAGGCCAATTTCCTTCTCCCCCATTTTTCGCTTGTTGAACTCAGCAATGCTAATTGATAAGAACTCTGGACATGCTCAACATAAAGGTCTCTGCATTCTACACTTGTTCTCACATGCAGGTGTAAACAATTCTGCTAACACATCTGTGCTAGTGAAGGCATTGAAGCTGCAGGGTTACTGACACTGCTGTGCTGGCAGAATTCTGCAGCAATTATGTCATAACCCAAGTAAGACAGTTGTGCTTGTAGGTGTTGGTTTTCTAACAGAGCAAATGCTAGGTTTATAACGTTATGTTCCCACCAGAAATGCTCTGCTGCTATAACATGTCCAGTAACACTCCCAATGACTCTGACCCGGAAGATGTACTTCAAGTGAAGATCTATTGAAGCTCTATAAAGCCCTATTTCTCTTCCTTTAATTTCAAGTATTATCTGAACAGAAGAATATGCCGTGTGCTTTCATGATCAAAAGTGTTCCCATTACAAGGTATATTAAACTCTTCTATTCAATTGTTTTCCATTCTAAGGATGGGAGCAGTTTGAGAAGTCAAGACAAACTGCATAAATAACTGACTCAACATCTACTAACTGCACACTATAAAGTTTGTATGTCACCAATATTTTTTTTAAATTGTTAACAAGTTAAATATTCCAAACTACATATTTCACACCACTACATAACATGAAGTACCTCCCCCTCTCTTAGCTGAGTATAAATTTAGAAAATATGCTAGTAAATATAGAAAAAGAGGGGGATGTGTTGAAAAATCTGGGTATGACATTATTAAACTTGTGGTATGTACAGCTATCCAGATGAAAGAAACAAAACTAGAGTGTATTGAATCTACTTTAAAAGACAAAGTCACTAAATTTAATGGTGCTATTCCAGAATAAAAGCACATCAGCACAGATGCTACCCTACAGATGAAAACATGTTCACATCTCAGGTACTGTCTAAATGTCGACACTAACTGCATTCTCATTAATATGTGCACCTCAAACATTTATGTAGCAACAACTGTGCTACAATTATCCTGACATAAACAACAGTGCTGACTGTATCATTCATCTACAAATTCTTTTAGTATGCTTCAACTAATACAGGCAAAACACAAGTGTACTCTGAAGGAAGTCTGATGGTAGATTGCCCCTATATGTTATGGCAGTAACTGTTTCAAAAAGACACTTCAGTACATTAAACTATTTTCTGTCTATGCTGGACAGTTGCTATTTTTCTTAAAATAAGCTATACCAACTTTGGATTTGTGGGTTTCCAAGAATTCTTATTGGTTTAATCTTATTATTGTAGAAAAATCTTATACAGAAAGAAATTTCACAATAATCCACTGAATTAACAGTTCTCCAGGCCCTTCTTGGGCTGAGCAAGCACATTCACTGTACACTTTTCTTCTGGGGGCCAAAAAAAAACCAAAAAAAAGATATGTCGAGTATAAACTCTGTACTCTAAAAAGGTAGCAGAGAAGTGTGTTCAGTATAAACATATAGCATTAAATGAGATCATTATAAGTTTATTTCTGGGAATTACACTGTACTCAGGAAAAGTCTGAATGAACTGCCTCACAGTCAAGCAACAAAGGAAAAATATAAAGGTCTCATTAAAAGATTTGCACACTGAGACTTTGTACCCACCTTCCACAATGGACACTTGAGCACGTCAGACAGACCCACGGACTTTTATTTGACCGGCACACTATAAAAGATTTAAGAAAAAAAAGCATCAAATGAATTGGCTCTGATATTACAGTTGTGTAACACATCCTGAGCACCAGCAATAGCTCTGCTGACTCCACCTTAGCAGCACAGTTATATAAAATAGCCCGTCACATTCATTATTAGGGACTAAACTAACAGACTGAAGGGCTATTGACACTAACACACATTAGCTGCCTTCTGGCTTGGGTTTTAGTTTCACATTTACCTGTTACTTTCCATGAAAATTTTAATTTTGTTTGTATTACATCCACATGAGATCTACTTGATTCTGAAATGCAATACAGAAATAACAGAAGCACAAGCAGCAAAATACTGGTAAAGTTTTAAAACCTTTCTTTTGGCTTCTAATAAGACAGTACACTGAACAAACACACACACACACACACACACACAAAAGCCACAGCACTTCACTTGTTTCCTATAACCAGTTCTACAAAAAACCATTTTAAAGAAGATACTGCAAGAAAGCCTGGCAATCTGCTAAAAAGCACACAGAATAAGTTACTGTGCAGTACTAGTAACAGCTTTTTCCACAAAGATTTTACCCTTTCAGTCACTCACAAGAAGCTGAAAGGTTAAAATGTGTGTTTTCCAATCCATTCAAGATATAAGAACATGTTATCTAAGTTTTTAGCTGTCTTCTAAGTCTAGAAAACTTAAATTAAATAAACATTGATGTTTTCAAGCTAAAAGACTTTGGGGGGGGTGGGGCGGCGTGGGAACGGACAACGAGTAGTAGAAAGTTATGAAATGCCACCCCAGAGAAGAGTCATAGAAATGAGATATTCCAGCTCCCACCCCAACCCAGTAGTGAAGTCTGCAAATTCAGATTAGAAACAAAATCTCAATAAATAACTCACGTAGGCAAAGTAAAACAGGCAAGCAGAGCAAAATTTACATTAATGAAGTCAAGGAAATGTATATGCGTCTTTATAAACCACTGCAATTTTGGAACAACTAAATTTATATTGAATCCTCAAATTTTGAAAGGAATTCCAATTTGCATCACGTCACTGAAGGAAGGATGCTATGTTACACACTTGTATTTGAATTACGTGAAATTGTTAACAAGTATTCATTACTACAGAATTCACAGAAATAGCATTACACCTTCAAATACCCAACAAATATGATGTGAAAAGAAAAATTAAATGCTAAGTGCACTGCTGCAAGGTCAGAAAACAACAATACAAGGACTACTTCAATTATCTCAAACATACAAAATAGCATGCTGCTGCTTAATTTTTCTACACACTGTAAGTAACTGCTTCTTGGAGCAGCTAGTCAAAAGAATCACAATAAAAATAAGACATCAGAAAAACAAGGGTCTGTGAGACCAGGGGGAAGAAGGGACAAATAGAAGAGGATTATATCCTAGTGTACATGTAAATTATTTATACTGTTATTTATTGTAGAAAGGCTTGAGAACAGCCTCCTCTGTCTGGAGTCACACCTTAGAGAAAGGAACTGGGGAAACTGAGGCATGCACAGAATTGAGGACTTCTAGCAAAACTTCATAAATGCATTCACCACGCTACAAAACCATGGTACACATCAAACTGTTAAGACCAAAGGCTATCAGAGAGAACTAAGCTAGCAAAAGTGAAAGAATTTTCTTTATCAAATTAAATGCTCATTTAAAAGAAAAAGCTAGGAAGGGGTCACTTTTTAATTGGGAGAGAAATGCCTAGCTTAGCTGTTTAGAAGAGCCAATACACTTTTCCACTATTAGATTTCACCTTTTATATTTAAATCATATTGAAAAAATAAACTAGCTAACACTGTTTCTTAAAGAATTGTTTTCTGGATTTGAATTCATTACTACAAATAGTTGTTCTATTTCAATTCATAGGCCCAATACTAGGAATGGTTAAAACTAAGAATTTTATTATGTTCCTGGAAAAAAGGCACATTTCACAAAAATATTATTTTAACTAACTACTTTAAATCCTATAGTAAAGACTCCAGAATTCTTCAAATGCTGCAATTATTCTTTACTTGAGAAACACATTTTCTCAACTCTCAGTTTTCTGGTTCAGTTTTTCCTGTTTCTAAAGCTGATGGGTTCCCACTGTCATCTGTAACTTTAATCTTGCCACAGACAGACGACAGTCAGGTAGAGCTGTTTGGGCTTACATTTCATGTAAGAAAAGCAGAAGAAATCTGACCAAAATGTTGCCCAGAAAACAGCATTTGGCACTGGCAAACAGAAGAGAAAGGGAAAGTAAAATAGCAGCCATCATCAGTTAAAAACAGGCTAAATGGACCACCAGTCAAACCTGATACAATTTTGTTTTCCTGAATTACAAAAACTGAAAGGTAAAAAAAATTAACCAAAAGGAAACAGAAGCAAAACCCAATCTGTGTTTAAGTGCATGAGTAAGTGCTGCATGAACAAACCACTATCCTATACTTCCCTTGCCAGGAACATTATTAAATAGCCTCCCTCGCATTAAAATTCCAGCAGAAATCTACCGCTTTGAAATAACATTTTTGCTTTCACTATGTTATCTGTGGACAGAACCGGTTCTCAACCAGCAGGGTCAAAGCATTACGACAACCTATTTTTCTTACTTTCCACCACGTACCCGACAATTACAATTTCACATTCAGGTATTTTAAATACCAGCACTGCTTGTTTGTCAAGTGTTAAATTACACTGAAGTAGTGCTCACTCCACTGAGTTCACACCAGGTTTAACTATTCTGCACAAAGCCAGTAAACAAGTCCACCAACTCCGCACATGGCCAAAAAAACAGTATCCACTAAAATGTTCCATGTTTCATATCGAGGAATAGGAAAAGATGGGTCATTTGTTTGCTTTAACTTTTAGGAAGAACTTTGCTCCAATTGCATCACATGAAAAATGCGTAGTTTATCTTCTGCACAAACATGTCCTCCCACAAAGAACTCAAATAACATGGAAGTGACTCCCACTAAGATTAAACACAGAAGCCAGTATGAAATCTGTGACCTACAGTTGCTCTGTTCTGAGAGGATTACACAATTGGTTTTTTTAACGGTTGCTGAAGACTACATTCTGTATTTCTCCGAGGTTGGCTCACTAGATATCTGCATAGCTCTCTAGGTCTTCATTTCAGATACTGAAGGAGTTACCATCTGTTACTATGAATAAATTAGATTAGGCTGGGAGCCTTCAGGCCTTAGTCAGAACTCTAACAAGACAGACTTCACGGAATGGACAGCAAAAGTGTAGTTACGGCCCTGAACTGCTTAGAATCTAAATTAAAGGTAGACAGTTTGGCTTAATCTGTAAAGAAAGCACATGTTATTCCCTTCAGATGTGGTACTGAAGGCAACAGGCTTAAAAGTAGATGAGAAACAGAATGATCCATAGCAAATCCTTCCACAATTCAAAGCACATTACACAGCCCTTAAAACAGAGCTGGGTGGTCAGGACTTTCAGGTCAGACAGTTACACAGAATCATGAGGAAAGACTCTAAAAACCGTTTGTATAGGTATACACGTCTGACCTCAACAATCAGTATTCCAACAGAGACTGGGTTTTCACGAGGTTTTTTTTTTTGTGCTATTTGAAAAAATAGGAGGAGGGGTGCACTAGTCTAGCATCCCCTAGCTTTGAATAAAGTTACATTCAACAAACATCTTAACCACATTAAAAAAACATATCTGTGTTCATTACACTTTATTTAGTGTTATCCCGGCTAAGGAACACTGGCTGCTTTCTCAGCTTGAACTGAAGTGGCTACTGCAATGGTTAACAACTGCCTCAGTTTGCTGTATTTTTAGAATAGCTTCAAGTGGTTAGGCAAAGATGATAGTAACACATCTAAAGAAAATGCAAAGCAAATCTGCAACGCCACAACACTGTCTGAAGCAGTAAGTAATTTGCCATTTTACATCAGTATCAGCTTATTCAGAAGCTGAGAAACATAATTTTTCATCACATACTAAGAGGAAATACTGCATTTTACAGAATGATTTCTCTAAGTGAAATCTGAATACTCATTTGTTCTACAAAGCCTTCTGTAAATGGAATATCAATCCATCCCCAAGAGAGCCAATAAACACGACGACACACAGACTCATGCATAACTATGGGAGCATTCAGAGATGCTTCTCTGTCTCCAGCTTCCACTTTCTGTAAATCATCCTGACAAGTAATTTTCATCAAGTTACTCATCAAGATTAAGATACGGCTAATCAGCTTGGTACTCCCATCACAAGGCCCCCACCCCATCTCATCCTCACGATCACTCAATATGCTCTTCTGAATCCTGACCTTTTTTGTCTTATTGAAAACTGACCTCAAGTGCAGTCTTATGAAACATGAAGGCTCCTGGCAAACACTGTATTCCTTGCTGCACAAAGCTGCAGATTTCCACTGTAGGAAAGTTACAGCTATGTAAAAGTATACAAACAACCCATGAACTAATAGTTTTGTTTAAATAGCACACTGCATAATTTAGAAACTGGCAGAAGAAAAAAGGAGCAGGACAAGGAGACAAACAGGAAGCAGTTTCTGTAAGGAGGCCAAGTTAAGAAAGCTACAAGATACAGTGTCCACCAGAGATCTGGCAGTAGTTCAGCCACATGATCAATGCAAACAAACTGGCAACTTAGCCAGTCACAGGAGCACAAGTGACTGGAGGCCACAGCTACTACAGAACTGTTCTTATAACCAAGTTTTAGAACAGTCCTTTATTATATCACTAAAGAAAAGGCCACAAAATATCAGCACAATTGGAGAAGGGGAAGGAAGGAAAACACGAACAGGGAAAGGAAAACACGAACAGGGAAAGGAAAACACGAACAGGGAAAGGAAAACACGAACAGGGAAAGGAAAACACGAACAGGGAAAGGAAAACACGAACAGGGAAAGGAAAACACGAACAGGGAAAGGAAAACACGAACAGGGAAAGGAAAACACGAACAGGGAAAGGAAAACACGAACAGGGAAAGGAAAACACGAACAGGGAAAGGAAAACACGAACAGGGAAAGGAAAACACGAACAGGGAAAGGAAAACACGAACAGGGAAAGGAAAACACGAACAGGGAAAGGCAATGATAGGACAAGGAGCAATAGGTGCAAGCTGGAGCACAGGAGGTTTCCTGTAAACATAAGGAAAAACTTTTTCACTGTGAGGGTGCCAGAGCAAGGCCCAGGCTGCCCAGAGAGGTTGTGGAGCCTCCTTCTCTGCAGACATTCAAAACCCCCTGGATGTGTTCCTGTGTGACCTCGTCTGGTGATCCTGCTCTGGCAGGGGTTGGACTGGATGAGCTTTCGAGGTCCCTTCCAACTGCTAACATTCTGTGAGCATATTACTAAATGAAATGAGTGACACTGATCAAACGAGAAATGGCTCAAAGCTTGATTTCATTCCAAACGCTGGGTCTGAAACTTTCACTCTATGAATCTCAAACACAGATATGGCAAAAAAAGTTAACTAGTCTACCTCTGTCAGCCTTCACACCTTGCAACAGTCAGAGAAATAGAGTAAGAATAACACACTGATGTTGTTAAACATCTACACATCTTGAAGGGCTTGAGAAAGGCAGGTGAAAATTATTATCCTGCTTACATTTAAACCAACTGTAATGAGATTTGCACTAATCTGTGGATAAATGAAGAGTCTGCCATGCAAGGTTCTCTCCTACACAACTTTCGTGTGCTTTGCATATCCTGCTCCCAGCAGGAAAATTTGTCCTTAAAAATTTATCTTCAAAATCATCATGACATTAGATCTAGTTTCTAAACAAAGGCAACATACTAGAAGTCTGACTACTTTCCTCTGAAGTAGTCTCTTTCTTCAGCTAATATTCAAGTTTTGTGATGGACTGTGATTTTGTTGAATAGCGTATAAACAAATTTTTGAAAAGAAAAATCCAGAAAATATTGATCACCAACAATTAAAGTTTATTGACTTTTAAAAGGTACCAAGTATTTGAAAACAAAGACTCCTCATTTTTTTGTAATTAAAAGGAAAATCAGGTCTAGCTTATGAGACCAAAATTAAAACCCTTACCCCACTTCAACAAACATGCATCTTCTAATAAAACCAGTTCCAAACCACTATGCTCTGTCACACAAGCAAAGATAACTGCTGCACCCTCATGGTCAGCTCATACATCAGTAACCAAGTCAAACGGGAAAAAAAAAAATCAAAACCAAAACAGTCTTAAGGAAAACAAGACTGAGTCTAAAAGAACTCAACTATAACAAGCTCTTAAAAAGGCAGTCAGGGAATGAACTTCAAGATATAACAACCTATACATTCTGTAGAGTTACTAACAAGCATTCCCGCATTGCAGTGACCTAGAGAAACAGATGAAAGACTACACAACTTTGAAATTAAATTTAAGTGACTGAATAAAAAAAAGGTACTTTTTTATTTAAACACATTTATTTTGTCATTTACGTTTCAGAACAAATCTGATAATTTCCAAGCCAAATTAATTTTCCAAATTAATTTAGGGTGACAAATAACCCTCAGCCATACAGACCAGAAGGTCCACACACTACCCATGAGCTTACCCGAGTCTATATGCACTAAACCGAACAAAATTTTTCACAGGAAAAAACCTCACCCCTCTCCAGTTTTGGTGAGTTCTCTCCTCCTGTATACTAGCAAGAATGGAAGGAAAGAGGAAGTGAGAATCTCTAGTAATAAAAAGACTAATAAAAAGGAGAGACAAATACTCAGAGATGGAGAAGAAACACTAATGGGAAGCTGAGATTAAAAAAAAAAGCTAAGATGGTTAAAGTTTGTGTACTTGAGCTTTTAGAGTATATCTGTTTGGCACTGCAACAGTTCAATGTCAAAAAACAGCGTGACAGAATGCTGTTACCTACCCCAATGAAAAGAGAACAGCGTAACTGATCTAAATGATAAAACAAAAACTGGTTTGGGGAGCACAAACAAAACAAAACAAAAAAAAATCAAAAGCAGTCTGATCCAGTGCAGTTATTTTTGAAAGTTCTCCTACTCTGCCCAGAACATTTGCTCTCACATATAAACAAAGCATTCAGTGATACTCAAGGTTCACAGAAAGAATTATTAATTCAGCACGTTCACTTCCACCATAACCATCGTTCACTAGGCCTCAAACAGCCAGTTATCTTGTGCTCTCTGTACTTTTTTATGGTCACAGCGTTACTTGCAAATGCCACAATGTATGTTTCTGACCAACTGAGAAATTACAGCTCTTATTCAACGAAAGTTAGAATGCAAGAAACAGATGCCACTCAAATATATTTAGTTTTTTGCAAGAAATAACCAGTCTACAGCCAGAATTTCTCTTCAATATCTAACAAAATTATGTTATTTAAGACAAAAATGTACTCAACTGACAGTGATCTGAAAAGTAACAGTTTTAAACATACTTCAGAACCACAATTCCCCTTTTCAGAAAAAAAAATTAAAAAAATCATCAAATCCGTTTTGGCAGACATAATCCTAGCTGGCAGCTATGCAGCTGTTCTAATGAAAGAATTTCAAATTCTACATTCAACAATCAATGAGTCCAGTGAGAACTAACGAATCCTCAACCACACAGAAAAAAAAAAGTTGGAAAAACTCCCCAGACTTGCACAGGTGTGCTTAGAAGACTGCAGTCTCACTTAGGTGAAGCTCCCTGTGGTTTCATCAGTCTATGAAAAGTTGTTGAGAAATACCACATCTGAGCTGTTCCAGAGTACTTTTCATAATTACATGATTTGCACAACAGTGCTGAAGGTGTGGCACATCATACATGTTCAATTGATTCAGTCTGTGACACTTTACAGTCCTGCCAACACCTCCAGCTACTCTGCTTCCAACTTCAGCAGAAGATTCAGAAATGTAAGTACATGGCAATACTGCATTCTAATTGGAATTAGCAGACAACTGCATGCAGTATTTCACATGACAGCACCAACTAAAAGCCACTTTCAGTTTCCATACAATTTCCGCTTAATATATTCATCTCATCTAAAATGCCCAACTGCAACAACAAAATGCCTCCACATCTGCAAAAAATGCATTCTGTACTCTCTTTTAATAGTCTTAAAGCTTCTCAAAGCAAATGCATGCTGCTTTCTGCATTGCCTACTGTACCGAGCACGCTTAACAGGATTAAATACTCAGGGGAAAGCATGCCAATTTCTAAACAGGAGTGCTTGAACTCCCAGACCTATAAACTACACAATAACAGACATTCTAGAGACACTTCAAAATGCACATACACCATTACTCTCTAACTTGGAGCAAAAACATTCATACTTGGATCAACAGACTTCTTGTCAACACTTCCTATAACTGCTTTTTTAAGGGTCTTCCTTCATCACAAGACTTCCATAACAACATTCTCGGGTAGCTTCAAGGGAAACCAATTTAGGCAAAAAGAGCAGTTCAGGCTGGTGCACATGCTCCTCTGATCAATTCCCTAACTTCAGTAAAGCTAGTTTCCAAACATCAGCATCAACTGCAACACCTCTCCACTGTACAATGACACAATATTCAATATCAAGTAATTTTCAAAAACACCTCCAACATTACCTTGCGAAGCCATTCTTGCAATCAGTAGTTTTTGTGGAGAGAGGAGGAAAAGATAGTTAGCCAACACGCATCACTCAGCATGACAATTCCAGCTCCTCAAATCGCAGAAATGCAAGATAATGACAAAATTAGTCACTGGTAGTCTGAACTAACAACTCGCTCTCCAACTTGCTCTGCAACATTTTGCTATCGCTGGCAGGTCACATGACTGCCAGAAAGCTTCCTGTATCGGTACCTTCACTTACTCTCCTTTTCTAGAAAGGTCAGCAGCAACTCGGAACAGGACTGACAAGTTCAGAGTCATTTTAAAACAACACGCTTGATGAGAGGCACCCTATTATTACAGACTTCAGAAAATCACCTTCCAAATATTTTTCTCTAACTGAAGTAACACCGAGGACAAAAAGAACTAAGCCTACAGTACCTAAGAAAACAGCATCAAAAGGAATAAAAAAGCATCACATTTTGACAAAGTATTAAGTTATACAAGGCATTTTTCCTGATAAATTTTGCATTACCAAGTTGCAGCAAAACCAACCAGCAAATTCTATTTATTGTGAATTGACAGAAACCAGTATTACATATATTTAAACAATCTCACTAAAATAAGCATGAACAAGGAAGAGCTGTATATATCATTAGAACTGTACATAACATTATGGAGTCAACATTACAACATCACGTATTACTAGGGGGAACTGAAAGGGAGGCACCACATTTTACCAGGAATGCAAAATTCATTATTAAGAACAATAATTTTCTTTTGCTTTAAATTAACAAGAGCCTGCTTTTTGTTTATTGGAAAACTTTTAATTCAACATACCTACCTCTTTCTCTACCCACTTGTAAAGATTTCAGTAGTTACATATGCAAGTACTATGTGACTTATTTTGTTAAAAAAGCATAGCAAACAGAGGCACTATCCTACACAAGGTATCCCCATCAGCCTGTTCAGTACCCCACAGTGCCCACCACCTTCTTCCTGTCTCCCAGCTGCAATAAAACAGCAACTGGCTCTCCCTGTAAAGTGCTGTTTCAGGAGAAACACCTCTGATGAATAAAAATTTGTTCTAATCGCTGAACTACTTGAGAAGTAGCATGCCTAACAGTGTCCTGTAGCTATAAACTGGCTAATTTTTGAAGTTGAAAAGTTGTATTAATATCTGAGCATAGGTTTTTAGTTTTGGCAATTTTAGCTTTTTTAAAGTTCTCTGAAGGGTGGTTCCCTACTGCCATGTGCTTCTGGTTAACAACTCTGATTACCCTTGACACACTGAAGATAACAGATGGACATACAGAGTTAAACGTCTTCTTATTTCTCCCCAGTAAAGAAACATCAGGGACAAGTTTTCCTGTACTCCTCCTTTCCCTCTAATCGTTTTTCACACTATTCCACTGTAAAGTGTGCTTCCTCTAAAGTCACAAGCATTACAGAGTAAAATAACTGGTTTTGCCAAAGGAAGCAGCAGCACTACCACACCTTGGCTCCAGGAAACTGCAATCAGGGAAGAACTCAAGTAAGCAACAGCCTTCCCATACAAAAGCACCAATACTGCAAGACAAAGAACAACCATCTTTCCTTTAGGGAAAAAAAAAACAACAACCAAACCACAACCCACACCCTAAAGTATAGCCAGCATTTGAGCGCTCCCTAATCAGTCAATCCCGAATGAGGTTTTCCCTCAGTGCCCATGGTCACCAGTCACACTAAGTGGGGCCTACCTCCTATGTTAAACATTGCGTCTACTTTCATACCGAGTATAACCAAACACATTACAGTTATAGCAAACAAAAACATATAACAAAAGTGACAGCAATGATCAGATGTTATCTGTGTAGAAGCATGTGATGATTCATTAAAAAGTAAATTAAAAAAACCTTGAGCACAGTACCTTTAAAGGGAAAGCCCTGAACAAATAAGATCATGTGAGGGACAGTACAGGATACATTTCAAAGACGGTAATTTGCGTTATTAGATCAGCAAGCAAAGTACTAAGACAGACGACCTCTACACTCCTAGCCACACAGCGGAGTGGGTGAGCCTGACTCCCCACAGACCACCTTCACTGAGCTGCTCCTTGAAGGGAGGGCCCAAGCGTCATCTTCGGCCCCAGCAGTTCAATTAAAACTACAAACTCCTTTCAAAAATATCTATTTAAAAGGAAATAAGTAATCTCTGACTGATTTAAGGAGCACCTTGACCCTGCAGCCGCCACCGGCTCCGCTCCTCTCCGGGCCCCGCGGCGAGGCTTACCCCGGGCAAGGCTAAGCATAAAGCTCCTCTGGCAGACAAAAGGAGCGAGAGCCGCGATCTCGCATTCCTCCGCACCTGGCGGGGCTGGGTCGCTGGCCCCCGGCGCGGACAAAGTCTGCTGCCCGCCCCGAGCCGGCCGGTCACGCACCCGCGCCGGACAAAGCTGCGCAGGCAAGGCCAGAAGCGGGGGCCACC